>NW_024873252.1:0-10701 GCF_018340385.1 Cyprinus carpio | reverse complement strand
ATTAGAGAAGGAGGCCATCGAGGTGGTCCCTCCTCAAGACAGGGAATCCGGGTTTTACAGCCGGTATTTCATAGTTCCAAAGATTTGGAACTATGAAATACCGGCTGTAAAACCCGGATTCCCTGTCTTGAGGAGGGACCACCTCGATGGCCTCCTTCTCTAATAGGGCTTTCACTTCTTGTTCCATAACCAGACCCTGCTCGGGGCCGACTATCGTCGGAGTAACCCCGTTGAACCTCGGCAGTGCGGAGTAACCCCGTTGACCCCCGCAGGGGCGGCGAGCGTCTCAGCCCCCCTACGCGCACGGGCGGAAGATACTGTGAGCGATGCTCGCTGGGGACCGCTGCGCCCTGGAACACTGGCAGGGTTGGCAGACCGGCCCCCAGAGGGCGCTGAGGCGAGACACGGGCACCGTGTACTGCAGTGTGCACCGCTCTACCCCAGCAGAGGCTGCCCTCTGAAGCCCTGGCTCTTTGGCGTCAGGGCTTGTTGGCCGAGGCCTTCTTAGCTTCGATGACCGCCCTTAGATCTTGTTTGGGCTTCGAAGACCTCGGGCAAAAACGGTCTGTTTTTGGGCCTCGCGGTACGAGGAGCTAGGGTGCGGCTGGGGCATCTCCCGCCCAGATGCCCCGAGAGCGACGAGGGAGGAATTTATGGAACGCCGCCGCCTGTTTGCGAGCCTCCTGAAACCTGTCGACGACAGTGTTGACTGCGTCGCCGAACAGGCCAGAAGGCTGGATCGGGGCATCCATAAGGCAGACCCTGTCCCGCTCTTTCATTTCAGACAGGGTCAGCCATAAATGTCTCTCCACGGCCACCATAGCTGCCATGGACCGCCCAATCACTCGGGCGGTCTCCTTGGTGGCGCGGAGGGAGAGATCAGCGGTCCTTCTTAACTCGGTGATGTCATGGGACTTGATCTCCTCTCCCTCGTCAAGCTCCTTCAGCAGGTCGGCCTGGTACGCCTGTAACACCACCATGGTGTGCAAACACGCACCAGCCTGACCTGCTGCCGCATACCCTTTGCCCACCAAAGCCGAAGTTGTTCTGAGCGGCTTGGAGGGCAATGCCGGGGCCTTCAGAGACGATGCAGTACTGGGGGACAGATAGCTCTGTAGCCGCGCTCTGCCATCCCCACTACATTGCTGTAGTAATCTGAAGAGGGGATGTAGAGGCGGGCTGAAAATGGGCGTTTCCACGATCTAGCGATCTCTTCGTGTAGATCGGGAAAGAACGGAAGGCCCCGGCAAGGAGGTGGTTGACTCGCCCGCAGAAAGCGTTCATCTAGCTTGCTTTTCTGCGGTTCAGTTGTCTTCTCGGCGGGCCAATCAAGACTTAACTTGGCCACCGCACGAGTCACCACCTCCAAGAGCTCCTCATACCTAGGCGAGTGGGGTGGCGAATCCCTGTCGACAGACTCCACATCAACCTCCTCGGAGGAAGAGAGGCGGAGTGTCGATCCCTCTCCCTGGGTGGAAGGAACCGCAGAGCGTGCTTCCGACTCCAGAGATTGGGTGCCGGATCTGGCAGAAGTGGAAGGAGATAGGGACTCGCCCGTCTCCATTCCCTCTGTCAGATCCACTTGCGAACCCCACGAGTGCAGCTGCCGTTCTGCCTCGGCAGAAGCGGGGCCGGCACTGCGGGGAACGCTGGCGAAGGCTCCCTCCTCGAAGAGAGCCCTCCGGGAACGAACCAATGCGGACAGTTGGCCCCCTCGAGAGCCGACTCGGCGTGCTTCGAACCCAGGCAGACCATGCACAGACTGTGTGTATCCCCGCTCGTTATGTAACGTGGGCAGGGAGGGACACACAGTCTGAAACGCGATCCGGATTCGCCCTTAGAATGTTTAGTTTTCGCCTTGCTCTTAGACATGACTTGGAGCTCTACTGGACAGACAACAGTAAATAAGACTCACAAGACAAACTGAGGACATTCACACACAAGCGCTTGCTGAAGACGCGAAGCTGATGCCAGCTGCGCAGCACTGGGGGGGGGGATTAGGTTCCTTGACTATACATACAACTAACACAAACTCTCAGCTATCACATCTACCATTATTGAATAATGGTTTTTGTATATTGTTGAGATGATGCTATGCTGTGCCGCAGGAATTGTAAACATGAGTTATTAAAGCTTTAATTAGCACCGTTGTCTGGACTGAAGGAATCCAGGATCTCTTTCGTTTAATATTGCTAACAAGCCTTGAAGGGGGGCGGCTGCCTATGGAGCTCTCCATTCACCGCATACCTTGACCACCCTGAAGAGTCACCATTCCCACTGATGTACATTTGTGCATCAGTATGTTTGCACATGTATTCACATATAAATCAAAGCCAATTGATTAACATCACAACTACAACCATATTGACCACAAACTCCATTTTATTACCGAGGGCCCTACATTAGACAAAGTGATCACAGGATGGGTGATGTCCCACTTCAAATATTGATATGACACATGATGATGACGAAAAGCAACAGTGATTGCTCTGTAAAGAGATGTTATCCTGCTCTCTTCATTCATACCTTGGGCAGGCAGTATGCGCTGGCAAACACTATTCTCCTCCACACTTGTCCTTTCTTGATCTCCTTCACAAAAACTCGCCAGTAATCTCGATAAGCACTGAATGCGTCCGTTATCCTCGATTCAGCCACACACAGCTCCCGTTTATTCCGGCAGTAAGGCCAGGCGTGCGGGATCCCAGAACTGGACACGCCGTTTTTCTGTCTGAGGGAGCCTTTGCGCATCAGCAAAGAGCAAAATATATCACTAAATATCCACCAGGGCTGAAAACATCAACCAAGTTTTATCCATCCATGGACATTCTGCCAAACTGATTCAATCCTAACAAAACTGTATTCATACCTACTGCAATAAAATCAAATTTATTTCTCATTGTAAAATGTATTTTATAATCATTGTATCACTATCTGATCTATATATAGATATATATATATACAGAGCGGTAAAGATTACTTATGAATTGTAATCAGTTACTGCTTACAGATTACGACAAAAGTTTGTAGTCAGTAATATAATCTCTTAGATTACACATCTTTGGTAACGTTAATGCTTATTACTTTGGATTACCTTTAATTACATTTGTGCTAACCGCCTTATTTGTATATCACATATTGAATTGTTTAATCTGCTACTATTTTGACCTATAAAAGAAAATAATCTTCCCCAAACATATATTAATTCACCAACAATAGCCACAATAACTTCTTTTTCAAGTGTAATGGTATGGACCGTTACTACTTACCAAAATACTCACACTAATGTTACCTTGCTGTTAGGGGGGGTGTTTGCTAGTAACGACTAAATAAAAAACAAATCACATGTAATGAGGTTAAGGATATTTACTTAATTAATGAAGTAAATTTGAAAACAGCTACATTACAAAAACCAATATTGAAAAAACATGAAATATTCACAGCAATATCACTGCCAGGTCAACTAGTGTAATCTAATAAAACACTAAAGTGTATCTGAATGTATAATGAAAAAACAATAAGCTACATGCAACCATTAATTTTGAAAAAGACTAAATTCACACAGCAATGAAATTTCTATCCATCTCAACATTTTAAGCTGCATAGTAACAATTGAGAAAAGACAACATAGTACCACCAAATGAATGATTAAGAGATCAGACATGAAACTCACAACATACCATTGGCTAATTATGTATAATATAATATATATATATATATAATAAATAATATAGATATATATTATATATTATATATATATATATATATATATATTACTTTAAAGACCATAACTAAGTTACAATATTTACTCAAAACCTTGAAGTGCAGAAGGTAGTAAAATGACGAAAAAATCAACCATGTCAAAAATATATTAAAGAACTAAAGGCTATGTTCCCCCTCCATTTTCCATATCTGTTTGCTTATTTCTTCTGCGCGCGATGCTGACACCCTCCCCTTCTCGCCGGAAAACTCGAAGAATCACGAACGTATATATGTGCAGGTTTAACAGACAAATATCCTGTAACAAAGGAAATTTAGGAGAATCAGTGAATTCTGAAACAACTTCTTACCATTGTGTAAATAAAATGTAATCAATGTAATCCATTAACAAATTAACTGTAGTCTGATTAACGAGTATTTTAAAAAGTAGTTTACGCTAATCAAGTACTTGAGTTTTGGAATCTGATTACGTATCCAGATTACAGTATCCGTTACTACCCAGCTCTGTAGATATTATATATAATCTATATTATATATATATATACTATAATGATTTATGCAAAGTGACCTCTCCCCAGTGTGAGATATATTTTCCCTCTGGTGAGATTTAGAGGATCCTGGAGTGCAGTACCCATCTGAGACATAACGTTTCCAGTAACAGGGTCCACAGCACATCTGTAGGCTGGCAGAAGTGTTTTCTTGTCACTTCCCGGTTCAAAGGCTTCTCCCAAGACCAGAAAGCTGCCGATTTGACCGTCCGCTGCTCAGTTTGAACACCTTTATAGGGAGAAATAGTTGTAGAAGACATTACAATTAGATTTGCTTGACCTTATGTGTTTATTTTAATTGTACTGTTAATCCCAGATACATTCATCTGCAAGTCACCTTTCAGGAGTTTATTTTTCCTGGAATCTAATTTAAAATCATGATACATTGCTGTATGAGTTCTTTCAAAGTTGAGGCAGAATGTTTAAAGGGATACTTCATCCCCAAATAAAATGTTGTCCATTGATCACTTACCCCCAAGTCGTTACAAAACCGTAAAGCTTGTTCGTCTTCGGAACACAATTTAAGATATTTTGGATTAAAACCGTAGGCTTGTGACTGTCCATAGACTTCCAAATAAATAACAGTGTCAAGGTCCAGAAAGTGTTAAAAGCTCATCAGAATATTTCCATCTTCCAAAAGTGGTTCAATCTGATTGTAAGGGGGGGGGGGGGGTGGGGGGGGGGGGTAAAGCACGAAACATTTTTGTAACGCGAATAAAAGAAATAATGACTTTATTCAAACAATTGTCTTCCTCTGTTTCTCTCCGCACCACTTTAGTACAAAATATTGTTGTTGATTCAACCTTACCGTTATGAAGCGACAACATTACTTTGTACTACAGTGCATGCTGAGAGACCAGAAGGAGACTAATGTTGAATACAGGCATTATTTCTTTTATTCCGTCAAAAATATTTTCGTCGCTTCATAACATTCCATATTGACCCCACTTTGGCAGATGGAATATTCCCTGATGATTGCTTTTCACACTTTCCGGACCTTGACCTGTTATTTATTTGCAGTCCTATGGGACAGTCACAAGCTACCGGTTTTCATCCAAAATTCTAAAATGTGTTCCTAAGACGAACAAAGCTTTTCGGGTTTGGAACGACTTGGGGGTAAGTGATCAATTACAACTTTTCATTTTGGGATGAAGTATTCCCTTTTAAAATTCTGCCTCAAACTTTGAAAGAACTCATCAGCAATGTAATGCATGATTTTAAATTAGATTTCCAGGAAATAGACCCGAAAAGTTTAATTGCAGATGAAATTGTAATCTGTGATTCACAGTACACTTAAAATAAACCACATAAGGGCAAGCAAATTAATGTTTATGTCTTCTACAACTATTTCCTCCATAGAAAGGTTTTCAAACTGAGCAGCGACGGTCAAGATCGGCAGCTTCTGGCTTGGGGAAGCCTTTGAACCTGAAGTGACAAGAAACCTTCTGCCCAGCCTACGATGTGGCTGGGACCCTGTCTGGAACTGCTATTCTCAATGGTACTGCAACTCCAGGATCCTCAAATTCCTCACCAGAGGGAAATATCTCTCACCTTGGGGAGCAGTACACTTTGCATAATCTATTATATATATATATATATAATAATATATATTATTATATACAGAGCTGGGTAGTAAGATTACATGTAAGCTGGATTACGTAATCAGATTCCAAAACTCAAAGTACTTGTTATTAGAGTAAACTACTTTTAAAATACTCGAATCAACTACAGTTACTTTTTATGGATTACAGTACATTTTTATTTACCAATGGTATAAGTTGTTCAGAATTCACTGATTCTCCTAAATTTCCTTTTTTTTTAACATGTATATTTTTGTCCTGTTTAACCTGCACCGATATACGTTAGTGTTCTTCGAGTTGTTTCCGGCAGAGAAGGGGAGGTGTCGAATCGCGCTCAGAGAAATCACAACAAGATAATGGAAAATGGAGGGGGAACATAGCCTTTAGTTCTTATAGATTTTTTGAAATGTTGATTTTCGTCATTGTTTACTACCTTATGCAAAAAAAACCCCCTTTCAGTGTTTTGGAGATTAAATATTTAACTTAGTTATGGCTTTAATATAAATATATCTATATAATATAATATATATCTATCTTAGATATATATATATTATATATTATATATATTATATATATATATTATACATAGAGCAAGTTATTGTTTGTGAGTTTTCATGTTCTTTAATTTCATTTTGTATATTGTTTGTCTTTTCCTCATTGTTACTAATGCACTTAAAATGTTTGAGATGGATAGAAATTTCATGCTGTGTGGGGAATTTAGTCTTTTTTTTCAAAATTCATGTTTGCAAGGTAGCTATGTTTTTTCATTGATCCATCAGATACATTCTAGTGTTTTTAGATGAAATATTGACTGGCAGGATATGCCTTCTGCTGAATTGATGTTTTTCAATATTGGTTTTTGTAAATGTTACTTGTTTAGGATAAATGTTACCTTACTTATAAGTAAACTATCCTTAAAAAATTCATTAGCATGTCTTTATTTGTTTTATTTATTTCGTGTTACTAGCAAACACAAACCGCAAGGTATCATTAGTGTTAGATTTTGATAATTATTACAAACCTCATCCATACCCCTTCAACAAAACGCCTTACACTTGCAAAAGAGGGCATTGGGGCTCTTTGTCTTGTTGGTGAATTTAAACCAGCCACATCATTTTGTATGGTATCTATGCGATTCCCCTCCCCCCCTCTTCCTTTTTTAGAGTTCAAAATAGTAGAAGATTAAACTAATTATTTCAAAATATGGGGAATCAACTAAGGGTAGAGGCACAAAATGTAATCTAAATGTAATCCAAAAGAAAGTAATCAGAGTACGTTACCCAAAAATGGCGTAATCCTACTAGATTTATTATAATGACTACAAATGTTGTCAGGTAAATCTGTAATCAGTAACTGATTACCAATTCATAAAAAAAAGTACTCTCCCCATCTCTGTATCTATATATAGATGATATAATAAATAGTTCAGATTATTGAATACAATTGATAAACTACTTTTAACAACAATGAGAAATAATTTGATTGTGCAGCTAGTTATGATACACGTTTGATTAGGATTGAATCAGTTTGGCAGAATGTCCATGAGAGGTTGAGAAACACCAGTGGTTGATTGTTTCATCAGCCCTGGTTGGAATATTTGAAGTGATATATGTTGGCTCCTTGTGCGGATGGGCAACAGGCTACTCAGACAGCCCAAAACCCGCGTGTTCGTCCCGTTCTGGGATCCCCGTCGGCACAGGCTCTGGCCTTCCCTTCCTGCCGAACCGGGATAACGGTAGCTGTGTGTGGCTGATGGAGATATAGGACGCATTCAGTGCTCTTCATGACGGCATGATATGGCGCGTTTGTGCAGGAGATCAAGAAAGACACCAGTTTGGAGGCAGAAGTGTTTGCCCTCGGCATAATAGCTGCCCAAGGTATGGCATGTGAAAAAGAGAGCTGATAACCATATCTCTAACAGATCACAATACATGTTGAATTATCGTAGCATCATAGCTTTGTCATATAAATTTTGAATGTGGAACAGTATCCCCCAGACCTGTGCATTAACGCCGCAGATTGTAGAATGTAGGGGTCACTCAGGTAATAAAGGGAACTTTTGGGGATGTCAAATATGGTTGTAGTTTGTGGAATGTTTAATCACTTGGCCTTTGCTTATATAATGTGAATACATGTTCAAAAAACATACTGCTGGCAAAAATGAAATCAGTGGTAATGTTGACTCTAAGGTGGTCTCATGTATGCGGTGAATGGAGAGCCGCCATTATGGGCAGGCCGCCCCCTTCAAGGCTGTGGTATCAATTATTCAACGAAAGAGATCCTGGATGCCTTCAGTCCAGACAGCACAGGTGCTAAGTACCGCTTAATCAACTCAGGTTTAACATTCCTGCAGCACGCATAGTCATTCACTCAAATATACGCAACAACATTATTCATCATGTAGATGGGATTAGCTGAGAGTTGTGTTAGTTGTATTGTATAGTACTGCCCCTAATCAGTGCTGCCCATTAGTGTACAACTGACCTCCACTGACTTCAAAAAACAGCAATTGATTATATGCAAATTTGTGTGACAGAAATGGTGTCTAGAGTGAACATGACATAGTTGTAAGATGAAGTCTGAGCCTGAACGCTGGGTGGGCCTGTCACTCATCTTCTTGAGGTTTATTTTCATGCCATAAACAGATAGCTTAGATTTATAGTTCCTTTCAGGAACTCGAGCTGCGTCGAACGCTTTGGGGAACGCGGTCTAGCGTTGATGACTCTGAATATCGGTGGACATTCCCACGCCCCCATGAAGAGCGCTGCCGTCAGGGGCGCTGGGTGAAGGCTAGCGACCAGGAAGCTATAAAACCACGTGTGCGCAGCTGGCCATAGCATCTCGGTCGTTTCAGCCAGCGCACTCTGTGGTGCATGTTCTCAGGGGTCTAGTCGCGTGAGAATGTCCTCGAAGTTTGTCTTTCATGTGAGTCCTTATTTACTGTTGTCTGTCCATTATCAGCTCCCAAGTCATAGTGTTCTAAGAGCAAGGCGAAAACTAAACATTCGTAAGGGCGAATCCGGATTCGCGTTCAGACTGTGTGGTCCACACACTCCCTTCCCCACGTTACATAACGCAGCGGGGATACACACAGTCTGTGCATGGTCTGCCTGGGTTCGAAGCACGACGAGTCGGCTCTCGAGGGGCCCATCTTTCATTCTGTCCGCATTGGTTCGTTTCCCGGGTCAGGGCTCTCTTCGAGAGGGAGCCTTCGCCAGCGTTCCCCGCAGTGCCGGCCCCGCGTCTTTCTGGCGCGAGGCAGAACGGCAGCTGCACTCGTGGGGTTCGCAAGTGGATCTGACAGAGGGAATGGCGACGGGCGAGTCCCTATCTCCTTCCCACTTCTGCCCAGATCCGGCACCCAATCTCTGGAGTCGGACCAGCACGCTCTGCGGTTCCTTCCACCCAGGGAGAGGGATCGACACTCCGCCGTCTCTTCCTCCGAGGAGGTTGATGTGGAGTCTGTCGACAGGGATTCGCCACCCCACTCGCCTAGGTATGAGGAGCTCTTGGAGGTGGTGACTCGTGCGGTGGCCCAAGTTAAGTCTTGATTGGCCCGCCGAGAAGACAACTGAACCGCAGAAAAGCAAGCTAGATGAACGCTTTCTGCGGGCGAGTCAACCACCTCCTTGCCGGGCCTTCCGTTCTTTCCCGATCTACACGAAGAGATCGCTAGATCATGGAAACGCCCCATTTTCACGCCCGCCTCGTACATCCCCTCTTCAGATTACTACAGCAAATGTAGTGGGGATGGCAGAGCGCGGCTACAGAGCTATCTGTCCCCCAGTACTGCATCGTCTCTGAAGGCCCCGGCATTGCCCTCCAAGCCGCTCAGAACAACTTCGGCTTTGGTGGGCAAAGGGTATGCAGCAGCAGGTCAGGCTGGTGCCGTGTTTGCACACCATGGCGGTGTTACAGGCGTACCAGGCCGACCTGCTGAAGGAGCTTGACGAGGGAGAGGAGATCAAGTCCCCATGACATCACCGAGTTAAGAAGGACCGCTGGATCTCTCCCTCCGAGCCACCAAGGAGACCGCCCGAGTGATTGGGCGGTCCATGGCAGCTATGGTGGCCGTGGGAGAGACATTTATGGCTGACCCTAGTCTGAAATGAAAGAGCGGGACAGGGTCTTCCCTGCCTTATGGATGCCCCGATCCAGCCTTCTGGCCTGTTCGGCGACGCAGTCAACACTGTCGTCGACAGGTTTCACAGGCAGGCTCGCAACAGGCGGCGTGCGTGTCCATAAATGGTCCTCCCTCGTCGCTCTCGGGGCATCTGGGCGGGATATGCCCCCCAGCCGCACCCTAGCTCCTCGAACCGCGAGGCCCAAAAACAGAGCGTTTTTGCCCGAGTCCTTCGAAGCCCAAACAAGATCTAAGGGCGGTCATCGAAGCTAAGAAGGCCTCGGCCAACAAGCCCTGACGCCAAAGGTGAGCCAGGGCTTCAGAAGCAGCATCCTCTGCTGGGGTAGAGCGGGTGCACACTGCAGTACACGGTGCCCGTCTCGCGCCTCAGCGCCCTCTGGGGGCCGGTCTGCCAACCCTGCCAGTGTTCCAGGGCGCAGCGGTCCCCAGCGAGCATCGCTCACAGTATCTTCCGCCCGTGCGCGTAGGGGGGCTGAGACGCGTCGCTGCCCGCTGCGGGGTTCAACGGGGTTTACTCCGCACTGCCGGGGGATTCAGCGGGTTACTTACGATAGCGCCGACTATAGTCGGGGGGGGGGGGGGCCCCGAGCAGGGTCCTGGGGGGGTTATGGAACAAGAAGTGAAAGCCCTATTAGAGAAGATGAGGCCAATCGAGGTGGTCCCTCCTCAAGACGTGAATCCGGGTTTACAGCCGTATTTCATAGTTTTCCAA
>NW_024873251.1:0-4237 GCF_018340385.1 Cyprinus carpio | reverse complement strand
AAAATGAAAAAAACTAAACCTTGCGATTTTTGAATTTTGGGGTTCAATCGACTTGGCATGAGCCAAGGATTCAGAGAAAAATATAATGTTCCTTCTGTACCTTATGGTTCAAACGTTAGTAGCAGACATTTTTTGAAAGTTTGGACAAATGGTGTCGTTAGAGAGCTGAGACTTGATAGAGACTTAAACCTTTGCGATGGTTAAAGTTGACACTGTCCTCTATGAGCGTTCCAAATTTCACAACTTTCCCGCAGTCGGTTCTATGGGCTGCAGGGACTTGCGCCGGGAAGAGGAAGCATAAATATAATAATACAATATAGCTGAAACGCAGCACATGCGCGGGGCCAAGCACTCCACCAGCAAATTGCGGAGCTAAGCATGGCATGGAGCATCACACCAAAGGCAACAATAAGCAATTACAGCAATTTTAGGATGATTGTAATTGAAATGGCGGAAAAGTCATAAATACAAGAACTAGTCGTAATTGGCGCTGTAATCAAATAATTTTGGTGTGTTCTGTGTGAGGTGACAATGAGGTGACAATGGCACACACAAAGTTTGGTGTCAGTATGCCAAAGCATTGCAGAGATACAGGCTGAAGTGTCATTTTGGCATCCATGCCTGAAATTTGTAGCTTTGGTTTGCGGGGGAAACCCGGTTTTTGTCTATCGATTACAAAATCCATAACAGTTTGTCAGGCACAGTTGAAGATTATGTGATTCAATTTGGTGAAAATCGGACCAATGGTTGATGAGGATGTTCGAAAAGTAGGTTTTCAACTTAATCAAAATGGAGGACGACAGGAAGTTCAGCGTACTCTTGCAGATTTGGTATCTATGTTGTCCGCATAAGCCACGCAAATTATGTGGAGACCAGTTTCCTTGCAATAGGCTAATGCAATAAAAAGTTATAAAGATTTGTTATAAATGTCATGATTAATTTGGTAATGAAGGGTGTATGTTGACTACTGAACCAGAGGTGGACGCTGTTACCAAATTGATGTGGCTATGGTCCGTTTGAGGTGGTGCCACTGGCACCATTACAAAAGTTTGGGGTTGCAAATATGCTCAAAGCTTTGACAGAGGAGATATACCTCAGAACCATTTTGGCACCCGATGCCTAAAAATTTGGTAACTGTGCGGTAGGAAAACGGGATTTTTTGTCAAATCGACACGAAATGCCTAACTTTTGTCAGCACAGTTCTGAGATGATCGAATCAATTTTGGTGAAAATGGACCAAACAGTTGAGGAGGAGTTTAGAAAAGTAAGCGTTAGTATTTGAATATGAATCAAAATAGCGGACAGGCAGTTCAGACTTTCCCACTAAAAAATGTATGGTGTTGTAGGCATGTCCCAAGGAATATTTTGAGTACCATGTTTCATTACAATAACCTAATTTCAATGCAAAAGATTAGCATTTTTGCAAAAAATTCGATAATGTTAAAAGGTTTAACTGTATGGTTTATTTTACTCTTGCAAGAGGTGGCGCTGTTACCCACATGGTTGTGCCGGTGGTCAGTGTGAGGGTGACAATGGCACATACAATGTTTGGTTGTAAATATGTCCAAAACCTTTACAGAAGGATACAGCTCTCAAGATGCAGTTTGGCATTCTTTCCAGCAAAAATTTGTTCATGCGTTTTTTTTTTTTAAACGGAAAGAAAACCGTTGCGGGTGGAGCAACACGGAAATCCATAACTTTTGCCAGCTTGTCTGAAGATTGATCCGAGCCACCCATTTGGTTTGTGAAAAATTTCGGGACTCAACGGTCTAGGAGGGACGTTTCGAAAAAGTTAGAGGTTATGGTTGTCATATGACGTCAAAAACTGGTGGACAGGAAGGTGTAGCCAATATTGGTAAAAGTTGGTATTGGTTGGCTCTCGTCATGATCCAAGGAATCTATCAACATCAGTTCCGATTTGCATATGAGGCTAATGTTGTAAGCAAAAGTTGATTAGCATTGTTTCTTAAAGGCTCATCAGTCAACTTTTGACCACAACGGGTGGCGCTTGACCCCCAAACTTTTGAGCTAGCAAATGGCGGGCATGGAGCCGAAGGATTTTTTGTGTAATTATTCTCGTTAGCGATTACGATAAATACCATTAAAAAAAAAATACAGCATTTTAGAACATAATTGGATATCATTCGAACTCGACAGGAACTCCCTCACTGAATCTAATGAGGACCAGTATTTGTTATTTTTGGCCAAAAAACCATTCAGAAGTTATAAGCAAAAATATGCATTTTTTAATATCTCCTGACCACTAGGGTGGCGTCTAAATTGATACCACTGCAGGTAGTCCCAGGTCATGCTTGTTATAACACCACACCAAGTTTGGTCTCCAATATGCCAAAACCGTTGGCAGAGATATAGCCTCACAAGGCATGTTTGCGTGCTTCTTCGTAGAAGATTTGTTCCGCATGTGGATATTCGAGAACGGTTGGACAAAATCAACTTTGAATTCCATAACTTGTTGCCAGCGTGGTTCTGAACGATGATTGGTTCAATTTAGTAACCAACTCGGTTTGTTTTTAAATGGCCCTAGGGGACAGGCGTTCGAAAAAAAAAGTAGTTTTTACAAACAATTGAAAATAGCCCAAAAAAAAAAGAAAAAAATAAAAAAAACAAAAAAAACTAGAACCTTGGCGATTTTTTTTAATTTTGGGTGATCCTTTCGATCTTGGCATTTGAGCCGAGGAAAAGGAATCAGCAGGAAAAAAGAATTAATTAAAAAAAAAAAAAGACTGGTTAAATTTGTGGGGTTTTACGTTTTTTTTAAAGCGTATTAGCATTAAAGACATTGAAATTTGGCACAAAAGGTTGGCGCTAGAGAGTTGGAGTTAGAGGACCCCAAGTTTTGCTATGGTTATGTTGACAATCGCTCTATCAGTGTGCCAAATTTCAACAACTTTCCCGCAAGGGTTTCATATGGGCTGCCATTGACTTTCAGCGGAAGAAAATCACGCTTACGGAATACAATAGGTGCCTAGCACCTACGAGCGGTGCTTGGGTGCTTGGCCCTAAATACTAGCTGCAAGCAGCAATTACGGGGCCAAGCACTCCAGCGGCAAATTGAGGAGCTAAGCATGGCATGGAGCATCACACCAAATGCAACAAATGAGCAATTACAGCAATTTTAGGATGATTGTAATTGAAATGGCGGAAAAAATAATAAATACAAGCACTAGTATTATGATTAAATGACTTATCACTTTTGACCAACAGCTGGCGCTGTAATCAAATCATTTTGGTGTGTTCTGTGTGAGGTGACAATGGCACACACAAAGTTTGGTGTCATTACACCAAAGCATTGCAGAGATACAGGCTGAAGTGTCATTTTGGCATCATGCCTGAAATTCGTCGCTCTGGTATGCAAAAACAGTTTCGTCTATCGACACAAAATCCATAACATTTTCTCAGCATAGTCTGAAGATCATCTGATTCAATTTTGGTGAAAATCGGACACCAACGGCTGATGAGGAGTTCGAAAAGTAGGTTTTCAACATGAATCAAAATGGCAGACAGGAAGTTCAGCTTACTCTGGCATATTTGGTATCTATGTTGTTACATAAGCCAGGGAATATTTTGAGGCCAATTTCATTGCAATAGGCTAATGCAATAACAAGTTATTAGCATTTTTATAAGTGCAATTTTTACTGGTAAATGAATGGTTTATTACTCTTGAACTATAGGTGGCGCTGTTAACAAATTGATGTGGCATGGTCAGTGTGAGGGGACAATGGCCAATACAAAGTTTTCGGGTGCAAATATATGTCAAAAGCTTTGCAGAGATACAGCATCAGCTTTATGTGTTTTGGTGACCAACAAATTTGTTGGATGCTACTAAACGAAACTGTTCTTTCTATCGAAAACGCAAATCTATAACGTTTGTCAGCCTTGGTCTGCAGATGATCCGAACCAAATTTGGGTGAAAATCTGGATAAACGGTCTAGGAGGAGTTCGAAAAAGTAGGTTTTCAACTTTAATCAAATGGCGGGACAGAAGTATGGCAATTTTGCTAAGTGGTATGATGTTCTCAGCATGACCCAAAGAATTAGCGAGACCACTTTCATTCAAAGTCTAATATTTTTCAAAAGTTATTTAGCAAGATTAGATATGTCATATAACGTTTGACACAAGTGGCGCTGCCACCAAAACTTTTTGAGTACGCTTCAGGGGATGGAGGCCCAAACCATTTTGTAATTATTTTGTTAGCGATACGATAATGCGCTCAAAA
>NW_024873250.1:0-5640 GCF_018340385.1 Cyprinus carpio | reverse complement strand
ACTATAGTTAAAACTATTTATATTCACAATAATGTTTGGTGAATTATGAAGTTTTATTTTCATTCTAGAACTCATTCAAGCATAAAAATTTCAAGCCTGTGCCTGAGCCCTGTGCTTATATTTTCTCTAAGCTACACAGTATTACACCATATTATTAGATTTGAACATTTATAGGTGTTGCAGTATTCTTATATTAGAAATGAATTATGGTTTAAATATTATTCAAAAGAAATTGTGTTTTTATTTGGGGCATCAGAGCATTAAAAGTGGCTATTTTAGTGAGGCTAGGCTAATGTGATCTATTGCAAAATGTCCAATATTCTCATATATTAGGCCTCTATTTTTAATTATATTTAAGAAATCCTTTTACTAAAACAACATGCATTTTTGATTATTTTCGTTACCTGTCCTTTATTTTGGACCAGACCACTTCTTGGGAAAATATACTTTGGCTTGTGGGGAAGGAAAGTTTGTTGCGTGTTTTATAAATTATTTCTTATATTTAGTAAAAACGTGAGGCACTGTATAATTTCTTCCCGATTATTTAGGCCTAATTAAAACAGAAACGAATAATTAAACCTGCACGATGTTCTAAATCATTGAAATTCTAAAGAATGGGGACGGTTAATAAACTTCCTCACATTAACTCAAGTTCTCTCATTATATCACCAAAGTGCAAATGATGTAAAAACGAGCTTCATTAATAGACAACTTCGTGATTTTAAAGTGAGCGGCCGTTACTTGCTTACAGAGAATTTTACGTTAAAAAAAAAATAAAAATTGGGCAGCCGCCTTTAAACAATGGCATGTAGTTAAATGTCTGCGATGCAAGAGTGATCTGAGTGCATGCGCACATTTATCTATTTGTTTTATCTTCATTTACAATCATTGTTTGGTTTTGTTTGGATATCTTGCATGTAAAAAATCCATTTAGCCTTGTACCATGCATATGCAAAATGTGAAATAATTATTCATAGTTTAAGTTTTTCTATCCTGCGATTAGATTGAATAAAATGACACCATGACCTGTACTAGAAAAATCTTACATGGGAAGGCATACCTATTAATCCTCTAGACATCATCTGTTAAAGTTTTTAAAGCAATTTATTACGCGTTTGCATACATGCTTCTTTCATAACGTCTGTATGGGAGATGCCTTAACACTGTTTGTCTTCCTCTGAAACCAAAAACAACAATTGAAATAAAATTGATTCCTTCTCTGCAGATATTGTTTTGCCTCTGATGTGTCATTGTAAATAGGCTAACAAAAAAAAAAAAAAAAAAAAAAAAAAAAAAAAAAAATGACTAAAAGATAATAATAATAATCTGTCTGCCAAAATGTTTTTTTTTGTCATGTCTGTAAACGCATGTGGATAGTCGCCAAATCAAAAAACCTTAAAACATCAATAGACGGATCATACTGAGTTGGACACTGTTTTGGGATTTTAGAAAACATAAAGAGATGGTCATATATTGTTATAGGCTACAATTCTGTAGAATTTATATTTCATAGGCCTAAAAAAAATTTGTTTAGACGTAACACAAAATAACATTAACAGCAACAGTTTTGCGAATTTTTTATTTATTTATTTTTGAGTTAAGGCCAACGTTCCTCGAAGTTATAATAACATAATAAACTATATTGCGCTATATCATTAGTCAACTTGAAGTGGAATCCAAACCGTTCTTCAAGTTGCCCTTAGAAACCAAAATGACAGATCCCTATCTAAACCTGTTCTTCAAGTTTTGATACCCTCATAAGAAACTGTCCCATATGAAGAACAAGAGATTCCACATTTTATCAACCCCACAAGTTATACAGAACTACCCCCATCCACCTCCCGCTAGCTGAACTCTGGCTGTTGGTTGGCTGTGAGGAATCGGGTGTGTTGTCATGTTTCTGGGTGAAACACAGTGCCTGCACTCACAGCAGCCACTTCACCTTTTCTATTCATTTATTTTTCCGCAGCCCTATTATTGGTTTCAAAGACCAAATAATAACAAATTCAATTTATAATTAATTCTATATTTTATGAAAATCATTTGTTATTTGTGAACTAGCGTGTTTGCGGAAGGCTTTAGAAGACAGCGGGATCCTCCAGTCAGCTGCTCCGGCTTCCACAGAGCGCGTGATCGCCGCTAACTGACCCATCTTCAAAGTCCGCAAGTAGCTAAGACAGAAAAAACCTTCGTTATACCTGGAGGAAGACGTATTTCATTGTAAGTATTAATGCGTGTTAAATAGGAGAGTTAAATAGAAGAGAGAGAGCCGAGGTAAAGAGGAGAGAGAGGAAAGATGCGCGAAAGAGATGAGAGAAAGGGAGAGAGAAGAAAGAAAGAAAAGAAAGAAAAAAAAAACCGTGTTGGCTATTCCTAACGTGGAGCTCATTCATCATAGAAGCTACAAATCCAAACACCAGAAGTCAAACTCTCAGTGTTTCTGTCATTGAAAAGTGCTGGGTCGTTGGTTTATTCACAGGCTATAATGGTTGATGAAATACTATTTTAGTTCAAAACTGTAAGTGCCATTGCTTTAAAAATACTTGTTAATTTAAAAATGCTTTATTGGTAAACGTTTCATAGACCTTTCAGTTGTTATGCCTTCTAAAATCCATAACATTTGTAACTATTATTTTCTTAAAGGAATTAAACACTTATTTTTCTACAAGAATAACATGATAACATAATTATTAATTTCATAGAAATAATTAAAAAATAAAAAACCTGATAACATATTTATTAATTCACCCCCTAATAAATAATTTAAGCATTTAAAACCTTTTGTTTAAAAGAACTTGAACTTCAAGAATATTACAACTGACTTTAAAATCTCAAGGGTTAATAGTTAAAAAAGGGTAAAATGTCACAGTGCATGTTAAATAGCCTAAAATGAACTTCGGTTAACAATATAATTAGAAACTAACAATATAAGTTCCGATTTTTTTTTTTTTGTTTAAATGAACAATTCGTGTATAAAATGGGACAGCAAACCTTATGTCATCAAACATTTGTTAAAGCGTCCACAGCAGCGCAGCTGGAGGCAAACGCATCGAAGGCTAGGTGACGTAGAAGTGAATGTCGCGCGCACAAAGTCATTTTCAAGGAAAGATGCAATGAAAATAAAAAAAAAAAAAAACCCTGGCTAGCCTAGAATTAGGCCCAGTACTCTGCTTCCTAAGTATAATAATAATATAAAATAACACCAGCCGTAACACAAATTTTAAACGATTAATCGCCCTATTTTCGGTTTGCTGCATGTTATTGTATTTTTATTACTTTATTGATTTATGATTTATTTATTTAATGTATTTACTTCTATCTAGTTTTTAAAAACAGGGCTCTAAAAAAAAATTTTTTAGTTTGTCGAGACGGAAAACATAGATATAAGTCAAGTAGTAAGTTGCATTTTAGACATTCGCAATACTAACGGCTGGCCCTAACATGTGCCAACAGGAATTTTTAGTTCTCTTCACTTTTACCACAAAGCCTTTAAATGTAACAATATTTATCAGAAATGTTGCAAGACAATAAGTACAAATATATAATTCTAATGGCTAAGTAAACTTGCAAGTCTCTAATAAATAGGGCTTAACTATTAAACACAACAATACCAACAAAATAGAATGAATACTAATTCATTTAGGAATCCATACGGTACGGTGTTGCCTCGCTCGGTTCGGGAGAAATCCAACGCTTCCCTCCCATGACTCAGTCCCGAATGCTTCGCCCTCTTTCCAACGCTACACATACGATCACTATGAGGCACAAAAACATAGGCTCTCTGTCCGTTCAAACGCAACACGTGCTTTCCCCTCCCAAACGTATCGAACCGGCCACAACACACACACACATCTCACAAAATAAACAACCCCCAAATACTCGTCTACCTTACAAAAACTATGGCACAAAGCTGCAGACCCGCAATGCTCGCGCATCGCCCGATTCGCACCATGCCCCGTGCGAACCGGTACCTGTTTCCACAAATGACCCTGTGCAGCGACCACCCCACGGGCACCAGCGCGATTCAGAAACAGATGAAACAGAAAATACAAAAATGTTTTGGTCACACAAGTACAAGGCGAATAATTCAAAAATGCAAGAGGGTTAGCAGTTAGTCTTGAAAAATCTCCAAGAATAATAACAGAATTAATAATAATTAATTGCTAAATGCTGGAACGTTTAACTTCTATCTGCAAATGAACCGAAGGATTTTTTTTGAAACCTAAGAATGAACCTAAATGAAAACATTTAGCTTTTTATCCGTATATATAGGTCTTATATTTAATGACTGTTTAATAACAATAGCAAGCATAAGATCCTTTGTGTAAACGTCTTCTTTTAATTTTTGATGAGTAGACGGTGAGCCTAAGACTATCCTACCCTATTTGCAGACATTTTGACGTTATCACTGTCATTTTTTAATGTTTTTTTTTAAAGATGGTACAATGGGTGTAGATCATAAGGGGTGATTGTTGTTTTTTAACCTCCTCCCTTTTACTCCTCATTTTTAGCCAATTCCCCTATACTCACTTTTTTTTTTTTTTTTATTTTTTTGGTGTTTGGGGCTTCAGTATCGCAATCCGTCCCTTTGAGACACACACCTGGCGCTAGTTTCTGCGAATGAACTTAACACTGACCCTTGCAGTTAACGGCGGCATTACTCATTTTGGTTGGTCTACCATCTGTATCTTCAACTAATATATGTGTTGAAATAAAAGATGATCCACTTCAACTCACTTATTCTGTTCTCCTGAGTTTCAGAAACTTTTTTTCTTTGTTAACAATTTAATAATAATTGTATAGAAACGATTGCTTATATCCGAAATATAAACTAGGCTAATATTAAAGATGTTAAGTAACCGTCTCCGAAAGAAGACGAGGTTTAATTCAATATTTTAATAACCAAATTCACCAGAAGTTATTGATTGTGTATGAAACAATAGGGGCCCCGCTGACGTGACAGCAAAAACTAGGAAAAACAAAACATCTAAGCGGTGAAGAACAAAACAATTTACAATAGGTTGTGAAAAAATAATAATCCCATGTGAAGTGGTGGCTGTTTGGGTTTGAGTTTGCGTATGCCCAAACACCCAACCAACCCACGCAACCAACCAACCCCCAGATGGAAACCCACCGGGAACACGTTTACCGCCACCGGCTGCTAAATTAGAGCTGCGTGACACAATATCCAGTAAGCCCCGGTATAAAAAGTACGTGAAAGAGCTTGTTGTTGTAAAGCGCCTGTCAGAAGAAACAGATCGAGTCGAGCAGAGAAGGACAGCAGTTTTGTAAGTGTTTTTGCCTCGTTTTTCCCCCCTCATTAGGGACTATCGGCGTCGGGATCAATCGTTGCTAGGGAAACTTTGCTTTAAATTACTCGTGTGGTCCTTACCCTGGTAAATATTTGTAGTTGCATGTTCATGTGGATGTGGTGTTTGGTTTTGTGTTTTGCCTATCTCGGCGGGACTGGACCGTTTTCGGTCTGTCTACTAGAGAGGCGTGACAAGCTGACTTCAATCACCGGTATCAGGCAATATATAAGTGGTAGGCGGCACCGCGGCAGCGGTCCGCGTCAGCCCTCGTGTGAAGCCTCCTCTGTGAAGACCGACGAGTTGTAAAGACCATCGACTCTACCTGCGC
>NW_024873249.1:0-2002 GCF_018340385.1 Cyprinus carpio | reverse complement strand
GGTGTCGGGCCCTCTTAGAAAAACAAGAGGCTCTTCCCCCCAGCGGGCTTGAGCTAATAATCCCCTTAGGAAAACAATAGGGCTCTTACCCCCTGTCGGGCTGAGCCCTAATAGAATAATCTAAGAGGAGGAAAACAATAGGGCTCTTAAGCGCCCAGGCTGAGCCCTAATAAAAATAATCCCTTATAGGAAAACAATAGGAGCCCTAAGCCCATTGGCCAGGAGCCTAATAATAATAATAATAAACACAACTGCCAATTCCAAGAGGGGCCTCGCCCCATTGGGTACTTTCGGCCCTAATAATAATAATAAAAAATAATCCTAAGAAAAACAACACAACCCATCACCTCCAGGCTTGAGCCCTAATAAAAAAATATAGCTGCAAGCAGCGATGGCGGGCTCAAGCCATCAGCGCAAACGCCACCCCGGTGGCATCAGGTAAACTGTGTGCCCAGCGGGCACAGCCATTACAGTAACCCCTCTGGCACTCAGGTTTTAAGGGATCACCAATTAACGGGTTAATCCGAACCAGCAGAGACTTTGAAATCCCTTACACATAAAAATATTCATTAAGAAAGTGAAATGAATGTTAATAACATTATTCGAACCCTTGCCTATTTCTAATCTAATACGTAGTGGCTATGGAACATCTGGAATACAGTTGGCTATCTGGATGCAAATAAAGTCATGCCTTTTATTGCATCCCCTGTTTTGCTATTTCACATTCCACTCATGCTGAAGCGTTGTGGCCAAAGACACAGAAGGAAGTAACTGAAACAATGTCGTTTTAAGTCCAGGTGATCATAAAGGGTCCAAAGCACAATGGTTAGGTGTAGATGATGCAGTTAAACAATGGGCGATGTCTCTTTTTCAAGTAAATTATGATTCCTTATGTGAGTACTATTTTGCACACATGAACATAGATAACTAATATAGTGTCCCTCTAAACTTTTCATTATGCGTGATAACTTGAGAATATGTTGTCAATACTATTAAAATAAATCAAAATGTAATGGTATTTAGGAATTATAGTTTTTGCATAATTACTATATGGGTGGGGCTTTATTAAAGTTTCATGAAAAAAAAAAATGAATGTATATATGCATTTTTTTATGCACATAAATGAAACATTTTCAAGTCTTTGAACAGATCTTGAAGTATTTGCTATCCTGTGGCGCCATTGTGTGAAAAATATTAGCATAGTGGCCTTCATTTCTGAACAACATTATGAAAGGGGCCAATATT
Organism: Cyprinus carpio; assembly: GCF_018340385.1. Taxonomy (NCBI): domain Eukaryota; kingdom Metazoa; phylum Chordata; class Actinopteri; order Cypriniformes; family Cyprinidae; genus Cyprinus; species Cyprinus carpio. The sequence goes on along the minus strand of NW_024873249.1, from coordinate 757 downwards.
TTTTGAATGATTAAAAATATTTAATGATTCTTGTTAGAGCAAAATAATAATAATAATAATAATATGAATAATAATAAATACATGAATACATACACACATACAAAAAAAAAAAAAGCAGCCAAGACGAATGATTTTCTGTTTTTATAGATTAAAAGATGAAGACAGAAAGCAGCTGGTAAATGCAGTCACTTTAATATTCAAATCCAGTATCATGATACACTTCAGATTTAATTTCTCAACAGTTAATATTTCGCGTGGACTGTTTTCGTGTTAGTACTTCCGCCGAGCTTATTATGTATTTTGAAATAATCTTGTATACGTGATTTTGTTCGTTCTGCGACGAAAAGCCAGAATCAGCAGTCTCTCTGGCTCGAGAGATCGAGGTTTATTATGCCCTTAGACTGGTCTCCGCCGCTTCAATAGTCATGTCCACAATTAAATTAGCTCACAAACACCTGAATTTAGTCTTGTTGTGTTCTAATGGGTGGATTGTGTGCATTCGCGTTAATACTTGAGTTTAAAAATCTCTTATAACTAAAAAATGCTTTTAATTGTGAGCTCGTGAGACTGCACGCGCTGATCAGCTGTGATTTCTCTCTGGGCTTTCTCACTGATCTCAGCCAAACAGCAATTTTATGAATGTAGATCTGAGCCGGAATAATAACATATTGTTGGTTCAGCTTGTCAGTTTGAATGAAATGTGTATTTATTTGTCCGTTTCTCCCGAAAAAACCATCACCATGTTTCTGGAGCATAA
>NW_024873248.1:0-1858 GCF_018340385.1 Cyprinus carpio | reverse complement strand
TATTCTCATCTACTGTACTAATATATTTAGTATGTTTACATTAATAATGTAATAAAATTCTATATGAAAATCATTTTTGCCACAATATCATGGTGCACTTAGTGTTACTATTGTAAATCCATGGTGAATGATGGTGATTTGTAGATTGAAAAGCCTTCTGGCTGTATCATTGATTATCATTGATCTGATAGAAAAAATAGTGTTAAATGTATGCATACACAGACATCAATAATCAGCATATGAATCTCAAAAATGGGGACAAACCGCATATTCGATAAACAGATCACCATCTGAACATCACAAAACAAGCTACTTCACAAAGATCGAAATAAAAAACAGCAAAAATAAAAAAGAATGTGGCAAGAATAAAAAGACATTACAAGACAATTCTGCTCATAATGTATTCCGGCCGCAAATGCATGATGAAGCCAATGATGACTGGCTATGATTTTATTGGTTACTACATGCTTTTTTGATGGTCACCATTGTTGTGATTCTTAATGTCTGTGGGTCTAAATTCAGTTTTTTTTTTTTTTTTTTTGTATTTAACATTGAAGTCATGTAAAATGTTACCACCCTGAAGCAAGCCTTCATCACAACCGCTCCCCTTCCTAGTTCAACCCAGACCCAGAACTCCCCTTCGTGGTGGCGTGGATGCGCCCGCAGCAAGGGCTCCCTCCTAGACTCATCCTTGCGCCGCCCTTCTCATGGAAGCTCAGCCCGGTGGAGAAGAACTTGCATTGGGAAACCGAGAACTGCCTGGCCATCAAATTAGCATGCAAGAGTGGCAACACTGGCTAGAGGGCGTGGCTCAGCCCGTTCACCGTACTTACAGATCATAAGAACCTACAATACCTTAGAGGAGGCAAACGCCTAAATCCCCATCGCCAAGCTAGATGGCAGCTCTTCTTCACAAGGTTCAACCGGCACAATCCTCTTATAGACCCGTCCTCGAAACATCCAACAGGGTGTACCGAGTGCACTCACTTCCAAGAGTCCCCCGTCATCTTCCAGCCCGGCAAAGTGCATCCACTACGTCATTCCCAACCATCCCTGGTCACACTTAGGAGTGGATTTCATTACAGATCTGCCTCTCTTCTGCCGGTAATTACCTGTATCCTTTAACTAGTTATAGATTCTCTAATTCTGCCGTCCCACCCCCCTAGGCAGTGTTTACCTACAGCTTGAGACAGGCAAACGCCCTCTTCAATGGTGTCGCCAGTTTGGCCTCCCCGAGACATTGTTGTAGGACTGTGACCCCAGTTTTCATTTTTCCCGGGTCTGGAAGGCTTTTTCTTCCTCTAAGTGTGAACCGCTGTAGCCTCGCCTCCTGGGTACCACCATCATCTACATGGCTAAACGGAGCGGAAGACACAAGACTGTAGGATCGCATTTCCTCAGGACCTTTCTGCCATGGCCACCAAAACTCTCCTGGTCTAACAGTTCCCGGGCTTGCCGGATTATGCTGCCAGCAACTCCACAGCATTCACCAATCGCAATGGTCTTACACCATTCCAATGCATACTCGGTACCAGCCCCCTCACTCTTCCCCTGGTCAGGAGACCCCTCCGATGTTCCGGCGGTGATTACTGATATCCTGTGAGAGCGAGAGAGTCTGGGACGAGGCTCACCATCATCTCCATGGGCAGTGCGCAGATAGAAGATGGCAGCCGACCCTCGCAGAGCACCAACTCCTACCTACCAACCTGGACAGAAGACATGGCTGTCCACTCAGGACATCAGACTGGCCCCCTTCACCATTCTGGAACAGATCAAACCCGTCACCTACAAACTCCCAACTCCTCCACAATATAGAATTCACCCATGTTCCATGTGTCACTGCTTAAACCTTTCTACC
>NW_024873247.1:0-3477 GCF_018340385.1 Cyprinus carpio | reverse complement strand
TTTATTTGATTTAATTTATTTTAGTTTTTTAATCCCAGTTTGGGGTGCCCAAAACAAACAAAAAAATTTATATTGTAAACAATTTTAATATATTTTAATATATTTTTTGTGAAATTTTTGTGATCTTTAGCTCTTTAATCCCAGTATGGTAAGCCCCTAACAAATATAAAAAAAATAAAATAAATACAATTTAATGCTCAAGTGGTAGGTTGCGTAGAGCATTGCGGTACGAAGCGCAAGGTTGAGCGGTTCATCCCGGGGGGAACACATGCTTAGGTAAAAATTGATAGCCTGAATGCACTGTAAGGTCGCTTTGGCTAAAAGAGTTTTGCTAGAATGCTAAATGTTAATGTAATTAATTTAATGCAAAAACAATATTGGCATTATTTTATATTTGAAAATTGTAATGTCTTTATGACAGAATTATTTATCTTTTAACCCCGTTTGGAAACCGTGTAACAACTTTAAGCATATTATGGTCATGTCCTTTTTATTATTTATTTGATAAATAAAAACAATAAGCAGGATGAGGTTCAGACAGATGGACATTATAATAAAACTAAGGCTTTCAGGGTAATAAAGAGTATGGCTCAATCCTAGGGTTGATATTGTGGTTATGAGCGATTGATGATAATTATCCTTCACACAGAATTCATCCTTAAACCTTCACAACGTGATATGATGCCGACATGACTGGCAAGCATACTTACACTTTCAGCCATTGAATACTTTCGAGGCCCAGCTTCTTGGCCAAACCATGAGTAAGCCCGCTTGATGTCGGGTTGGTTTTGGTGAGGAAGATGTTCAGCGTTTTGGATGTCACTCCAGTGCACACCAACAGCACTCTCAGCGAATGCGCTGCTTTATTAGAATCAGCTGCTGATGAAAGCAGAGTTCTGTGGTCTCTCTTAACTGTGCAGGACAGCCGGCTTTATGGAGTGAGGACGGCCGCGGCCGATCGGATCATAAGTAACACACGACCACCTGTGAAAGGACCAGCCGAGCTTGGAGCAGGCTCCTACAGAAACTGCAGGATGGAATTCCTGGACTTTCTTTTGGACTAAAATCAGAGAGTATCCCTTGTCAACAATACGTTATTATCTTTCAAATTTTAATAAAGAAACTAATAAACCAAAATGGTGCAATGCTGCAAGCACGGCAAAGCATGCAAAATGAACTTGTTTGGGCAAAACTTTTTGGAACATTTATAAATGGATACTACCGGAACAAAAGTTAATCCCGATTTCCCTTCTAATTTTGCCCCCCCCCACACCTGATATTTGTTTTTGTCATGAATTATAATGGAATTGATCTGAGGAATGAAAGCTTTTTAACGCAATACACTTGGATAATTATGAAGCCTATATCACGCTCCATAGACAACAAGTGTGAGAGAATAAACTTAAACTCACAGAGATGAGGAACAAAATACAGATACTTTGTTTTTGTTTTTTTTTTTTCACTAGAAACAAGGACTAATATTTTTTTAAATAACTATTTTTAACAATCATTTTTTTAATGACAAATGACAATATAGTTGCCTTTTTTTAAGCACACAACAAAAGCATCCAAACAGAATAATGTAAACATTACCACTGCTAGGGGGGCTCAACCCAGCCTGGTGGTGTTTCACACCTTACAAGCGTGATTTCCCCAACGATAGTTTTATTTTTACCATTCATTGGAAATTTTAATATTCAGCCTACATGCAAACCTCAGAGCGGGGTTCTAAACTTTTATTTTGAAATCACAAGTGACAACATCGCACTATTTGAATATACACAATGAGGATTGAAGACATGATAACAGTAGAACGAGGGTTAGTCCTTTTCACGTTATTTGGGTAACTGAATATTAACAAAACCAAAATCAAATAAGCACAGTGACACAAATAAAAAAAAAAATCTCTTTGTCTGTGATCTTTTCAATGTAAAAATTAGAGGCAACAACCGCTGAATTTAATCATCAATCCAAATGACACTCATCCACACATGCAGCATGAGCAAGTTTTAATCTAAATTAGACTATCATTTCAAAATCTGAAGCAAAAACAAAGTGGTCTGACTGAAGTATTGTGAAACAGTATAGCCTACTACATGAAAACATATCTGGAAACTGAACTAAACAGCAGACAAATTGAATTAGACGCGGGATTCCATCTCTCTGCCAGGCAGGTGGCGCTCATGAACCGCCAGATACTGTTGTTTCCTGGTGTTAAAACTTCAACTCAAACTTTATATATTAACAGAAGATTAAGTTGATGTTTGAATTAAATGGAGTCGAATGATTCAAACACGGATCACGAAAGGTTTAAAGAAGCAGATCATCCGGCCGTTGGCGACCCCTGCAGTCATTTGTTATAATATGTTATGTTAGTTCAGCTCTACCGTTTATAATACACATTATGTGTTTTTTATATTTTAACAGTTGTGTTCATTATAACAATATGATTACTAGCTTTTGCGACGTTATTTGAATTAATTACTATTGCTTAATTGCTATTTATATTTTAAAGTAATTTTAAAGGCTATTGTTCACTTCGGCTCTATTTTATTACTACAAAAAACTAACAATTATAATGATCTGGAGGTAATAATCGGAACAAAATGACAGTACTTGTGATTACCAAAATGATTCATTAAGTAACAGTCTAGTTGTCAGTAAATCCTCCACGCATAAAGTTACCTGATGCGGTGCTGTTTTGGTATTTCGCTGTCACTAATTTTGCTCTTTATTAGTGGAAACAGGTTTAGTAAGGTCCTTGTGCGCACCCCCGAGTGTGAGACGCTGAGAGTGCGCGGGTCTCCTGAACTCACCTCCTCCTTGAAAGAGCTCTCTCCCTTCTGCTGGTTGATCTTGTCGTAGCTGGTTTCCACCTGCACCAAAACATAGGCAGAATAGAGGTGTGAGATACTGACCAAAAAAAATCATTTTATCGATGGCGGTAATTATAGATATATATTGTGGTTCGAGTGTGTGTAATGTGAATCAACCAGCACATGCTGGCGGACTCCTACCAGTTTTTGATGTTCTTCATATTCTGTGCTGGTCGGCAGTTCACACTGGTAGAACTTACACTGAATACTGTTGTTCAAAATTAATCAAACAACGTTGTAAAAGAAACTTTTAAATGTGAAATTAAAATCGATAGTAGGTGGCACGCAAGTCACTGTTTAATAAGTGAATCGTGAGTTGGAAGACGAATTCATCTCTTAATGGGAACTAAACAACCCCCGTCATGTAGCTCAGAGACACAAAACGGTGAGAGTCTGTGTTTGGTGTTATTTTGACAGTCGAAAGATACCTGAGGTGATAGCAGAGAACAAATGATAAAGAGGGCAACATGGCAATAAGTGTCTTGGTAACTGTGTGTGTGTGTGTGTCTGTGTATATGTGTGTGTCTGTGTATATGTGTGTGTGTGTCTGTGTATATGTGTGTGTGTCTGTGTATATGTGTGTGTGTCTGTGTATGTGTGT
>NW_024873246.1:0-753 GCF_018340385.1 Cyprinus carpio | reverse complement strand
CCAGGTGAAGTCTGTGCTGCAGGACACATTTGAAGATAAAGAAGTCGAGGTGAGTCGCAGACGATCCACAGGGAGGTTTTTGTTTACTTCTCCAGGGCCGGATGTGCTGCAGAAATGCAGCTCTTTCTGATCTCCTGAATACCATCCAAATCTGCAGTAATCTCAAGAGCTACAGAGATTGATTGGATCTTTGCCTATTTAAAAAAGATTGAGGATACAAACCATTAGGGCTCAACATGAGCTTGGGAATCTAAAGAGAGCTGATGTTTGTGATAATCCGAACAGAGACGTGATGGACTGAGCCATCAAACCGTTGAATAATGAAGAGGTGCACAATTAAATGGAGCATTAAATTAAAACTGCCTAATTAACAGTTCTGAATAATTAGTGGTGCTTGCTTATCCTCACATTAGACGTTTCACTCGGTCGATGATGAAACAGGCAAAAAAATCCCATGCAATTACATATTAAATCGCATTAACTTACAACTTTACATTTCATTGGGATTTACAGTATCAAGGCAGCAAGGTTTGTGTAGGAAAGCAACACTCACATTTACTACACAACATGTAGTCTTTCAAAAATTATTACAATTAGTTAAACAACAATAACATACAATAAGGAATTATTTTAATAAAACTTAAACAAACAATTTTTAATTAATTAAAATGTTCATGTCAGCTTTTCATCTTAAAATGTATTAGTAAATGTTGACATGTTCACAGTGCATTAATTCATGTTAACAGATACAGC
>NW_024873245.1:0-2368 GCF_018340385.1 Cyprinus carpio | reverse complement strand
TTAAGCAGAGCTTGGAGATGCTGGAGATTGAACCCCAGGACCTCATACATGTAAAGCATGCACTCTACCACTGAGCTACATTCCCATTTAGGTGCACTGTGTTTTGTTTCTGTAGGTTTACAAACACACTCAATCCTTTTGAGTGATGTCTACAGGACAGAAGTAAAATTCTTTTGCTTAAATTTGCCAGTTTCACACGAAACATTAAGCAGTGCTTGGAGATACTGGGGATTGAACCCAGGACCTCATACATGCGAAGCATGCGCTCTACCACTGAGCTACATCCCCATTTCAGTGCACTGATTTTTGTTTCTGTAGGTTTACCAAATCCAAATCCGTTGCGGAAAACTCTACAGGACAGAAGTAAATCATTTTGCTTAAATTTAATGAAACTAATTAAACATTGCTTGGAGATGCTGGGGATTGAACCCAGGACCTCATTACATCTGCGCACAAGCGCTCTACCACAGAGCTACATCCCCATTTAGGTGTAGCTGATTTTTGTTTCTGTAGGTTCTTACACTCTCAATCCTTTTTGAGTGATGTCTACAGGACAGAAGTAAAATTATTTTGCTTAAATTTGCATGAATCTAATTAAACATTAAGCAATGCTTGGAGATGCTGGGGATTGAATCCAGGACCTCATACATGCAAAGCATGCGCTCTACCACTGAGCTACATCCCCATTTCAGTGCACTACTTTGTGTTTCTGTAGGTTGACAAACACACACTAAATCAGTGCGGAAACTCTACAAGGACAAGTAAAAGTGCTTTGCTTGTTTGCATGAAACTAATTAAACATTAGAAATGCTTGGAGATGCTGACACAACTAAAATCATTGGACGTGCACTCCATATGACAGAAGTAAAATTTTCTTTTTGGGGTTTGAAATTTGGCCACGATTCACATCAAACGTTACTTGAGATGCGGGGGATTGAACCCAGAATTCAGACAGGCAAATAATGCCCCTACCACTGACACACCCCCCTATTTTATTTTGTGGCACTGTGTTTTGTTTCTGTAGGTTTACAAACGACACCACCGTTGCGGGAACCTCACAGTACAGAAGTAAACTTTAGTTTGCCTAATCCACTCAAACTTACGCAGATACGTTTGCATGTGGGGATTTAACCCATGACCAGTCAATATTTCGAAGCTGCTCTCGACCACTGGCTACATCGCCCATTAATTACACATTTTTTATTCTGTAGGTTTACAACCACTCAAAAGCCTTGTAAGACATTTCCTATAGGACAGCAATCAAATTCTTTTGCTTAATTTGGCCTGATACAGCAAACATTACGCAGTGCTTGGAGATGCTGGTACAAATCCATTGGCGGAACATATTACTGTTTACCAGGACATGATAGTAAATTCTTTTTGCCTAATTCGCACATCAAACATTTAAGCATGCGGCGTTTCGCAATACCGGGGGTATCGAGCCCCGACCTGTGGGTGGGTCGGTGTGTCAACTCAAAGTTTAGCGCTCTACCAATGAAACTACAGTCCCCATTTAGTTTCACTGTTGTGGTGTTTACTGTAGGTTATCTGAACTACCCTCAAATCCAGTTTGAATGTGTCCAAAGGACAGAAGTAAAATTCTTTTTCTTAAAATAACTTCCATTAATCTAACTTAGAAAATTAACAGTAAATCGTTGGGAGATGCTGAGGGATTAAACCCCAGGACTCCGTCATACATTGCAATAGCATGGCTCTCGACCAACTGAGCTACATCCCCCTTGAATGACGAGGTTTGTCACTGTTTTTTCCCGCTTCTGGAGGTTACAAACCAAACTCACTAAATCCGTATGTGCGGAAACGGCTACGGAAAAGTAAAATTCACTTTTGCTTCAATTTGTAGAAAACTAAGTTAACATTAAGAAGTGCTGGAGATTGCGACACACTAAATGTCCCTGTACGGACTCCATAGGACAGAAGTAAAGTATTTGTGCTTAAATTGCCAGATTCACAGAAACATTAAGCAGTTGCTTGGAGATGCTGGGGATTGAACCCAGGACCTCATACATGCAAAGCAACTCTACCACCCCCACTGAGCTACATCCCCGTTCAGTTGCAGTGTTTTTGATTCTGTAGGTTTACAAACACACTCAATCCTTTTGAGTGATGTCTACAGGACAGAAGTAAAATTCTTTTGCTTAAATTTGCCAGATTCACACCTGTAAACATTAAGCAGTGTTAAGAGATGCTGGGGATTGAACCAGACCTCATACATGCGAAGCATGCCTACCACTGAGCTACATCCCCGCTTAGGTGCACTGATTTTTGTTTCTGTAGGTTTATAACACACATCCAGGTTGGCAGGAACTTTACAGGACAGAAGTAAAATTATTTTGCCTAATCCACATCA
>NW_024873244.1:0-4745 GCF_018340385.1 Cyprinus carpio | reverse complement strand
TGGGAAATGATCCTGGATTTACAAGGATGTAGAAGTATCTAACCCTGATCGTAAGTCTAAACAAGATATTCCTGAAAGTTAATCTCAATTCTGATGTTAATTGGAATTGTGTTTCAGGAGCAACACGGATGTTTTGAGTCAGGAACATGTTTGTGGTTGGGCATGGTCTCTAGACAATGTGCTCTACGAGCCCCCCAACCGTTAACGAACAAGGACAATTCAAGTGGCAGCAAGGGCAACGACCACCCTGACCGGGTAGGGTAGTTGGATTGCTTCAATCTTGTACTGCGTTAACCCTCTACACGGTTTTGAGGTCTCATATTTCCAATATTTGCATGGCCAAGACCATAAGCATAAAAAATTACTGTTTTATCCGTGATGAAACACCAGGGTTGACAACCATGCGGCTGAGAGATTTCCTAAATGCAAGTCAAGCTTTAAATGCACAAACACAATTCTATTAAAACAACAGAATTTAATGAACAATACATTATATTTTACGGTAGAAAATTCCCAGAGAACTAATCAATAAACCAGCTGAAATCCAAGCAGGATTTGTATTCTGACGGGATGCTGGTTAATAATCATACTGGTCTAGGTAACAATTAAATAAGTTCATTTTAAACACATAGGTCAATGTCAGCGCTTTTTCAGAGACACTTTTCTGGACTGACAACACATTATCAACCATTTGCAATAGTTCATGACCTAGTTGTCCAGAAGGAAAAAAAGTGTAAAGTCTCCAGTTGAGGTATAGTAGTTTGGCGGTAACGACTCTATAGTCTGTTATCTCTGTGGTGTGGGGGCTCATTATGGGTAAAATGATGCTGCTAAATTTCGAATATTTGTTCTCACACTATTAGTTTTTGTAATGATATAACCAATATTTTGTAAACATTTTACAAAACCAAATCGTTTTTGTCTTTTTTATTCTCATTTTTTGTAATGTATCTGAGAAGAAATGGCTTGGGTAAATCCACAAAGATTAAATGTAAACCGTAAAGAAATGTAATGAACGTTATTGTGCGTTTCAGGCCAGAAATAAAAACGCAGCTGGAGCTCCTTGTAAAATTATGCCTTCAGGCAATTATTTGGTTTGGTCCAATAACTCTCAAGGCAAATCGTGCTGTAGTCACAGAAATGTATAGTTATTGATTCGTTTTCAGACATACATTTTTTTTTATTTTTTCATGTCATCCACACGATTTATTTCAATGTAAATGTTTTTGGGAAAAGTTGTGTTGAAATGTAACCTTATTCGCAGTTAAATGAGGAGGGTGGCAAATGAGGTCCTGAACTTTTTCCTAATGCAAAATTTGAATCGGCGTGTTTTAACATAAATTCACTGACTAACACAAATTTCTCTGGTTTTAAACTGACTTTCTAGATATGAGACTACTGCTGCACTGACTGCAGATGGGACAATGTCAGTCCTAGGTTTAATGATAACCTCGAGTTTAATGTCCCAAGGTGACGTCTTTTAGGGGCGGAACCAAAATTCGGGAACGTTTGGTTTACCGCCCGGGGGAAGTGTGTTCCGCGCTCGGACCGTAAAAAACCGAACACCGGAACTTTCCGGTAGCCCGCCGTAATAGGGAAATCCAGGGAATTCGCTGCCACCTGTGCCTAGTTTAGGGACAAGCGGTTGGTGATTGCCCGGAGGATGACGCTGGGACAAGGCAGTACTTAAGGCCAAGTTATTTTCACAGTCTGGGAGCTCTTTCTGGTGTGTGTGAAGCGCTGTGTTGGTGCCCGTCCTTGGTGCGCTGCTGGTGGCTGTCTAACCTCTCTCCGTCTCTCTCTCGCCTCAGTGACTTGTATGATTGTGCCAGACATCGCGAACCTTAAAGTTTGAGAAGTGAACGGATTATAAGGCGAACTGAGACGACGTGAAAAAGGGGATTTGAAGGCGTCAGTGATGTGAGTAACTAAGACCAGTCCGAAGTGCCGCTGTATATTTGAACCTGGCGTTGTGTAGGTCTCTCCTACCAGGAGGAGTGAAAGGCGGGGCCCTACCCGCTAAATTGGTAGCGTGGTGGGAGAGCCGAAGGAATACTTATTGAAGTAGTCCACAACGAACGACTCACTCACTAGGCCGCAGATGTCCAGTCGCCAGATGCGAACCAAGCGAAGTGGAAGGAAAGACGGGTGTCCTTTTTCCGTACACTGAGTTGGTGACATCAAACAAAGGAAAGTAGGTCTTCGCAACAAAACACAAAAACTCACAAAACCAAAAAAAAACAACACACAATCTAAACTCTGAATGAACAAAAAACCATATAAAAACAAACATAATTAACATGACGTGGTGTTGTATATTGCTGTGGGCTGCTGTGTATTGCCGTGTGTCCACTGTCCAGTAAAAATCCCCACCTTCACGCACTCATCGTCTGCGGGAGGAACCGAGGAGACTGCTTGGTCCTAGCCTAGTTCAGTACAGTAATATGTGGTGGAGTCGTGCTTCAGATCTCCGGAGATAGCACCCGTACGCTGTGTCCCAGCCCAGAGGTGAAAGCCATCCAAAGCAGAGTAACTGTGCTTTGTGGTCCAAGTTGATACCTGTGGAGGTGAAAGGAAGAGAGAGTTGAGTAACACAAGGAGAACCAGAAGGGAACCTGTATCTTACAGTACGCTTGTGTTCAGGGCCCAGAGGTGAGAGCCATTCAAAGCAAACTAAACTAACTGTGGGCTATTGTGCCCAAGTTGATATCTGTGGATGAGAAAGGAGAGAGAGGGAATTAACCACGAGGAGGAATACGGAGGCGGAACCCTGTACGTACAGTACGCTGTGTCCAGCCCAGAGTGAGAGCCATTTCAACAGCAAACTAACTGTGCTATTGTGCCCCGAGTTGATGACCTGTGGAGAGGTTAAATGGAAGAGAGAGTGAGTAAACACAAGGAGAACCATAGGGAACCGGTACTTACAAGTAACGCTGTGTTCAGACCCAGAGTGAGAGCCATTCAAGGAAACTAACCTGTGCTATTGTTGCCCAAGTATGATATCTGTGGAGAGAGACAGATAGAGAGTTGGCATAAACACAGGCGAGACTAGAGCGAACCCTGTACTTACAGTAAGCTGTTTCTATCAAGCCCGATAGGTGAGAGCCCATTCAAAGCAAACTAACTGTGCTATTGTGGACTAAGTTGATACCTGTGGAGAGAAAGGAGAGAGAGTGGGTACACCTAGGAGTAGACCGAGGAAACCTGTACTTACGCCGCTGCCTGTGGAGAAAGAGAAAGCGCGTGAGCACGCCAGGAACCGAACTGTGTGAACCAGTACTACCAAGTGATCTGTTATCAGCGAAGACGTTGAAGAGCAAAACAAGGCTGAACTACTGTGGCCTGTGTGTGCCCCCTGCGTTGCCTGTGGAGACGACGACAAAAGAGATGAGCACACCAAAGAAACGAACTGTGGTGAACCAGTACCTTACTGTGATCTGCAATCTCGAAAAGATGTGAGCAAGCAAAACCACGCCGAATTAACTCTGTTGCTGTTTGTGTCCCACAGCCGCTTGCCTGTGGAGGAAGAGAAGAAGAGGAGCACCCTCGAGAACGAACCTGTTGTGAACCAAGTACTTCCCACCGTGAGCTGATATTCCAGCGAAGAGGATGAAGAAGGAGGGGCGCTACGGATTAAAGCTAGAACTCAGGCCGGGGCCACGAGTTCCCGCGCGCCCGGATCCCCCCGTGTGCCACCCTTTTGCTTCCCTGACCTCTTCCCGGCCATCAGCCCATCTGTGAGGGCCGGACTCCAGAGTATTATAGTTGTTAAATTGCCCTTTCCCTATTCCCCAAGCTATTTTGTAAATATATTAAATAAAGATTGTTTTAATCACGTTATACTTGTTCTCCGGGTTGTTTTGGCCATTGGGTTGGCTTGGGACCGCCTCGAAGATGGAAGTTGAGAATGGGTGGTGGCTTAGTCAAGCATAATCCAGCCCCTGGGATTGTATACAGATGTTGGCGTTAGAGTCGGCAGGGTTTCCACCGAGCGAGGTTGAGTAACCAAGGGTCCTTCCCATGAACCGAGCAACGGGGGGTGCGGGGCCTTCACCCAACACCGTGCCATGCCCGTTTTTTTTTATGGGGAGCCCCCTGGATCCAAAAATATGGGGGGACCAGAATCCGAGGTACGATTGTCTGAATGGAAGGCTCAACTAGAGTACCTGGGTGGCAAGACCTACAGGGCCTTAGTGCCGCCCCAGCGGCTTCACATTTGTGTAAACTCCTGGATGGAGAAGCGCGGCGAGAGTTTGCATGCCGCCCCGAAAGCGTTAGAAGCCAAACCGACCCCAAACCGTGTTCCAGTTCCTCCACGGACAGTTGGTGACCACACCCACCTTAGCTGTCCCTTCAGCCCCCCATTTCTTCAATTGTAACAGGGCCCCCGCCACCGTTAGAGCTTCGCCCTAGGTTGCGAGAGCATTGCCCACGAAGACCCGTCTGGCCCACCACTGTTGGAAAGTGGAATACTCGTATAGTCGGTACCATTTCTTCCTGGGGTTGAAGGAGGGTCCCGTGAGACAGAGCCTACGTATCCTTTCGAAGGGACCCGGGTCTTACGTTCGAAGATCTGAAGAAGAGGCACTGGCCTGGAAGGTGATGAGACTGAGGTGATGGTCCCCCCAGTGTGTGCGGCCGTCAGTGAAGTAGCAACAGCACAACCCGGAGGCCCTGACTGGAAAGCAAGCACTGAAGGCTGAACTTTTGAAAGATGTCCGCGATCAGATGTCTGAACTCTAAGC
>NW_024873243.1:0-2144 GCF_018340385.1 Cyprinus carpio | reverse complement strand
GAAAGATTAATCTCGATTAATCGCATCCAAAATAAAAGTTTGTGTCTACATGATATATGTGTGTGTACTGTGTATAATTGCATGGTTATTTGCAGTTTAAATGTTGAATTTTAAGATTCATGCTATCACTTCATAATATCTTCATACACTTATACTAAGTTATTTGCACTAAACTTTGCACTTCTTTAACTTTCTGTGTTTACATTGTTCATTTTTCCCATTATTCATTGGCAGCAGTTATTTTGGAAGTACAAGAGAACCAACTAATGAAAATCTGAATGGTATTAGTTCTTGGAGTTGGTGTGGGGGGGTGGGTGGGTGAATTGGGGAGGGGGGGGCCCAATCGCCGCCAACATTTGTGCGTAGGCCACCCAAATGGCTAGCGCCGGCCCTGGACACATCCTTGACAATCTGTTGGCATGCAATAATAAATGTTCGTTAGCACAGCTATTTTACACACAGAATATGAGAACTCGTATATCGTGGCACTTGCATAGAAAATATCTACTTACCAGTTTATCGGGGTCAAAAAGGAATGCGTAGCTGATCTTCAGATGAAACATCCTTAGCTATGTACATTTCTTTCATTTTCTGTTCACAACTCACAGGATGTCTAGTGTGTTAAAATTGTAGGGATCTAAAAAATACCTTGTGTTAAAATGTATTTGATATATATTTTTTAAATTCCCTCATTTTTGTTTTTCATTATTTTGAATATTAGCAACAATTATGTTTTGCTTGTATTCAATGAGGAAGGGTGTGTTCAATGACAGGTGTACGATTACGGAGCCAGATGACGTTGACGCGTTTTACCTTGCTGTTAGCGGCGTCCGCCGTGCCTGTGCGACTTCAAACGATGAGTCAGGTAATGAGGACGAGGAGAGGTACGCACATGTTGAAGAGTGTGTTCTGCCATCCGAGGTCGGATTGTCTCAATGAAAAAGTGGCGTCCATCTCATTTTGGTCAGACTACAATATTCGTTGTAATATAAGGCCCAAAGTTACCTTGTTAGAGAGTCCTGTCCACACCCTCCACGATTTTTTTTATTATTATCATGACGTGCTTTATTTTACTGTTTCTTATTTGGAAGTGCCATATCGTTATGTTTTGTTGTTTTCCGGGATCCTGTGAGTTCATCACAATCTCATCGATAAGCCCGTGATGTGATGATTGGTCTGAGCGTCTAAGAGACGCTTTACTGCATGAACAAAACAGCTATGTTTATGCAGCTATTAGACGTTTGTGGTGGACTTGGAATTGAGATGAGAAAACTCCCGGCACAGATCGTGTGTGTCTCGTTCGTTCCGGACCCGTAGAACGACTGGATTCATCTCATTGTTCAAGACTGATCGCGAGGGATCTGAGTGTTCATGCATGAGATCCCCCGACCATTTTACCGCATGCGGCAGTTTTGAGAGACCTAATATCTGTTTCGCTCCGTAGTCTTACCTTCGGACCTCGAACGTAAGGTGTGGGCGTTTCGGGAGGAGTGTACTTTGGAATTCATCATCTGATTAATGTGCACCAACGACTGGGCACCCAACGATACTGACCTCCGGATCATACATTCTTGATATACTCCTCCCTCCTTTCCCAACTGTCTCTAGCGATTACTGATCCGCAAGTACTTTCATAAACTGTTTTGACTTTGACTGACCGTTACAGTTAAATTGGATCGTAAAGATAGTCAACTAATGCGCATATAGTACTTGAAAGCCAGTTATTAGTGTGAACTGGCACAGTTTTCCTCACGTGTTTATTGCAACTTGAAAGAGATATCGTTTTTTGCATTATTGTTTATTATTTTGTTTTGGGGGAAACTAGGTGTTTTATTAGGATAAGGTTCTAAATTGAACAATTCTCATATATCTCGATTGCCGTTTATAGTATTCTAAGAAGGGAGAGTATAATAAGTGTGAAATAACAAGAACCATTTGAGACTCCAAAAGAGGGTTTTTGTTGGTTTTATGATAGTTTTTATATTCATTTAAAGACGAAAGCTGCAACTGTATGTTGATCAGGGAGAATTGGTTACCTGTGGTTCGTTTTCTTTAAAAGACAAAAAAAAGGAGCGTGTTACATTAATGTGCAAATAAAGTTTGTTTATTCAGTTTTTTGCCCTTTAACACATTTGGTACTTTGG
>NW_024873242.1:0-1964 GCF_018340385.1 Cyprinus carpio | reverse complement strand
CACCTGGCTGGAGATAAACATTCTCAAAGACCCCTAAATGGGAACACACCCCCTCCTCAGCAGAACACAATTCCTTAAAGAGTTTTTCAATCTTTCTCATAATAACAATGCCTACTGTGAAATTGAGAAACCATCTTTCTAACCCAATCAGACCAAAGACGGCTTTACAATGAGTGAGCCAAACGGTGAAGAAGGCTACCTCTACAATCAATGAATCCTGCAGACCTACCCTAGGAGATGTTTTACTGTGAGCGTAACAACTTTTAGTTGCCCCTGTACCATGTGTCCCTGGGAAGGATGGTGAAGTACCAAAGAGCAAGATGGTCTTTCTTCCAGATCTTCCTATCTGGTTGTTTGGCTCCACGAGGAGATCAAAGCGCCTTGCTTGTTGCATATGGCATTTGCATGCGAGAGAGTTCCTGAAAGTCTGGCTGCACAAAGAATTCATTTCATAAGGAAATACTTTCACTCCTTACAAGCCCTTATTTTCCATTTCTGAAGTTAATTGTGGCAACTCTAATGATGATGTAATTTATCTTTTTGACTCCCCTTCCTTAAAAAAATAAAATATAAAGAAAAACACCTCAGTTGTAGGAGATATGCCGAGCGAATAATAGATTTAAAAAAGAAAAAAAAGTGTGTGCTTGGTTTCCCGGAAATAGAATTAAGTGAGCTTCATTTCAAAAATACATATTAGTTACCAGCCAACCGACTCCTCCATCCAAAGTTGCACATTTAAATTATGCGCAAAATTGGAATATCACGCCTAAACAAATTTGCAAACAAGTAACGTTTCCATCCAATGGTCAAGAGAACAGTAAATCATCACTCTTTCTGATAAACTGCATATTACATCAAGAAAGGTAGGAGAATGCTACTGAATATTATTGTTTTTCCTATCACATAAATCACTTGCACCTCAGAATGAGCAGCGAAACACAAATATTTGTGGTTATGCTTTGGAAGAGGATGCTGCTGTTTCGTGGCACAGTCGTTTAACAGTGCTAAAAGGCAATTATACAGAAATACTTAGATGACAGACTTTGCCCAGGAATTTCCGAATGACCATATAACATTTCAGATGCTGTGGAATGGTCGGTCCACTGGTTAGTCAGGATTTACGTCCATAGACAAAGTCACATTACTTTTCACAAAAACCACAGGAATTTTTTCCGAAAAATGCATTTCCATCTCCAATTATTCACATTAACCTTTTGCGCACAGGTCAAAAACCACCTCAAGTGAGCTTAAAAACTTTTAATTAAGGCATTTTTATTTGAAAAATTAATTCAGCTTTCCATCACTTGATTTTGATGCAATACTTTAAAATGCGCATAAAAGCAGGTGATGGAAACCCAGATATAGATGACAGAGAAGTTAAAACACATGTTTGCAGGAGATTGAAATAAAGTGCTGGTTATGTTTATAAATAGATGGAAGTGCTATCAATCCAGTCTTTATTTCATTTCCTCTGAGATGAAAAACTGGACTGGAGAGAAGATACTGTAGAGAGAGAGAGCAGATCTGATTCATCAACAACACAGAGGAACAGTTGTGTGGTGTGTGTGTGGTGTGTGTGAAGAATGTTTTACTGTTAAATGACACGTGAAAATGTGTTGATTTGTTTTCAGTATTTGTGAAGAACATTTCTGGTAGTTCTGAACTTTTCTGAACTGAAACTGATTATTATATAATAAATGATTGTCCAGTCAGTATCATATCACACAGAAAGCAGCTCTAAGATCTAAAGCTGATCTGTTGATGGGTTCTGGCGTCTGGAGAACCAAACAGCTATCAGGGAAAAGAGTGTGAGATGTGCTCTGAATTATTCTCCAGGATGGGCTGATTTTCCATGCGATGATATTTACAAATGGATCTGTGAGAAGAACATTTTGAAATGACTCATTACAATAAACTTTTATTGAATATCTAAATATGTCTGTTAAACATCAATTAACATCAAT
>NW_024873241.1:0-5145 GCF_018340385.1 Cyprinus carpio | reverse complement strand
TAATGACCTTCTCGGTGCTTGGCCCCTAAATAAGAACCTAATGGATACAATAGGTGCCTAAGCACCTTCGGTGCTTGGTCCCTAATAATAACGCCAACGATTTCAATAGAGTGCCTCACATACCTTGATTTAGCCCCTAATAAATATAGCTGCAAGCAGCAATTCTGAGACCAGAAAAAGCACTCAGGAGGCAAATTAACGAGCTAGAAAGCATGGCACATGGACCATCAGACCAAAATGCAGAAAGGAGTAACTGAAGCCATTTTAGAATGATTGTAATTGAAATGGCGGCAAAATCATTAAATACAAGCACTAGTATTATGGTTAAACGGGCTTATCACTTCCTTTTGACAAATAGGTGGCGCTGTAATCAAATCATTTTGGGTGTGTTCTGGTGTGAGGTGTCAATGCTTTTACACAAAGTTTGAGTGTCAGTATTCAAAGCATTGCAGCAGAGATACAGGCTGAATTGTCATTTTGGCATCATGCCTGAAATTCGTCGCTGTGGTATGCGAAAACGGTTTTGTCAATTGATACAAAATCCATAACATTTGTCAGCACAGTCTGAAGATCATCTGATCTTACCCCAGGAAAATCGACCAACGGTTGATGAGGACTCAAAAGTAGGTTTTCAACATAAACAACTGGTGACAGGAAGTTCAAAGGCATTCTGGCATATTTGGTATCTATGTTGTCGGCCTAAGCCAAGGAATATTCTGAGACCAGTTTCATTGCAATAGGCTAATGCATTAAAAAGTTATTAGCATTTATATAATGTAATTATTAATGGTTAATGAATGGTTTATTACTCTGACCAATAGGTGGCGCTGTTACCAAATTTATGTGGCATGGTCAGTGTGAGGTGACAATGGCACCTACAAAGTCTGAAGAATATGTCAAAGCTTTGCAGAGATACAGCCTCAGATGTATTTTGGCATCTTACGAACAAAATTGTTGATGCACTAAACAAAAAACGTTTTGTATATCAAGACGAAATCCATAACTTTTTGTCAGCACACTCTGAAGATGATCCGAGAGTCAAATTTGGTGAATATCGGACTAACGGTCTAGGGAAGTCGAAAAATGCGACTTCAACATGAATCAAAAATGGTGGATAGTGGAAGCATGGGCCACTTTTGGCATAATTGTACTCCATGTTCCTCGCGAAACCCAAAGAATATAGGGAGCATCCATTTTCATTTTTAATAGTCTAATTTTTTCAAAAGTTATTATAGCATTTTACGATATTTAATTATAACTTTTGATCACGCTGCATGGCGCTGCCACTAAACTTTTTGAGTAGCATCAGGCACATGGGAGCCCAAACATTTTTGTAATTATTTTCAGTAACAGATACGATAACGCGCTCAAAAAAATACAGCATTTAAAACACCATTCAAAATGGCGGGCTACCAAAATAGCGACACAGAAGATTTGGATATTATCTGGACCCGGCACTTGACCAACCACCTAGTAAAGAGACCAGTTTTGTTATTTTTGGTCAAACCATTCCAGAAGTTATAAGGAAAAATATGAATTTTTTCATATCTCCTGACTACCAGGGTGGCGCCATGCTCAAACACTGCAGGTAGTCTCTGGTCATGCTTTTTATAACATACACCAGAAGTTTTATCTCAATACTACCAAACCGCTCGCAGTGATTATAGCCTAACAAGCAATTTTGTATGCGTTTTCAGAGAATTTTTTTCACGGTCTTCGAGAACGCTTGACTTAATCAATCCTGAATTCAAAACATTAAACTTCGGTTAGAATCAAACAAAACATTTCACCTTTTGGCGAGAATCAGACTAACCGTCTAGGACGAAGTTCGAAAGCAGGTTTTCGAACAATTGAAAATAGCCAAAAAACTACAAACCTTGGCGATTTTTTTATTTTGGTTTCATCTGACTTGGCATGAGCCAAGATTCAGAGAAAAGAATTTTAAATTTTGCGGGTTTACGGTTCAGTGCTATTGAAGTATTAAAAATACGAAACCGGGACATGGTACGCGAGAGTTGGTTATACCTAAACTTCCATATAAAGAATGCTGGAACGTCCTTATCAGTGTGCGCAATTATATAACTTTCCCGGAATCGGTTCTATGGGCTGCCATAGACTTGCGGCGGAGAAGAAGAAGAAGAAAAAGAAGAAAGAAGAATAATATAGCTGCAAGCAGCAATTACGGGCCAAGCACTCCAGCCGCAAATTGAGGAGCTAACATGGCATGGAGCATCACAGCCAAATGGCAACAATGAGCAATTACAGCAATTTTAGGATGAGTTTAATTGAAATGCATGAAAAGTCACATAAATAAATAGCAATTCAGGATACGGATTTAATGACGTATCACTATTTGACCAACAGCTGGCTCTGTAATCAAATAATTTGAAAGTGTGGCTCCCTCAGGGGATTGACAAATAAAACACACAAAGTTTGGTGTCAGTATCGCCAAAGCATTGCAGAGATACAGGCTGAAGTGTCATTTGGCATCATACGTGAAATTTGGATCGCTGTGGTATGCTTAAAAAACGTTTTTTTTTATCGATACAAAATTCCATAACATTTTGTCAGCACAGTCTGAAGATCATCTTATTCAATTTTGGTGAAAATTCGACCAACGGTTGATGAGGATTTCGAAAAAGTAGGTTTTCAACATAAATCAAAATGAAGGAACAGGAAGTTCATCGTACGACTCTGCAGTACATTTGGTATCTATGTTTTCAGTGAATAAGCCAAGGAAATATTTTGAGATTCAGTTTCATTGCAATTATGCTAATGCAATCAAAAGTTATTAAGCATTTTTTAATAAATGTACTTATTAATGGTTACTGAAATCTATTTATTCTTCACTTTGTTCCAATAGGTGGCGCTGAAATTACCCAATTGAATGTGGCATGGTCGGGTGCGGACGCGATAAATGGCGGCCATACAAAGTTTGGTGCAAATACTGTCAAAAGCTTTACCGAGATACATCCTCAACATCTATTTGTGCGATCTCACGCAAATGAAATCTTCGCTGACGCGCGAACGCAAAACCCCTTTCGTGAATATCAACACTTAATTCCATAGTCTTTTTGTCAGGATGGACTGAAGATGATCCCAATCCAATTTGCGAAAATCGACTATACGGTTCATAGAGGAGCCGCCCTTTAAAAAGTAGAGTTTTCAACTTTAATCAAATGGCGACAGCATTATGGCCAAAGTATTGGAAATCATTTGGTATCGTTTTTCTCTCGCCTGATCCAAACAATATAGCGACAGGACTGTTTTATTGCAATAGTTCCCTAATTTTTTCCAAAAGTTATTAGCCAGTTTTTTTTAAGATATTTCATTATGAAACTTTTGACCACAGGTGGCCCGCTGCCCGCCCAAACTTTTTTGAGTATCTTCAAGGGCATGGATCCAAAACTTTTGTGGTTAGGTGGAACTCGGAGCGATACGCTTAATCCCGTTCAAAAATACAGCTGTTTGAAACATAATTCGAAAATGGCCGCCGACAGGCTAAATGGCGCCAAGACCGCCACGGAAAATTTGATAACATTTCCGACTCGGCCCTACACCGGGGGTGGGGGGACCGAATCTAATGAGACCAGTTTTTTTGTGATTTTTTTTGTGCCAAACCATTCAGAATTTATAAGCAAAAAATATGCACTTTTTTTCATAGCTCCCTAACCACTAGGGTGGCGCTGCGTCTCCCGAAAAACTGCAGGTAGTCCCTCAGATCCATGCTTGTTATACACACACACCCAGTTTTGTTTTTTTTTTCCTCAATTACGCCAACCGTTTTTGCAAAAGAGTGTAAGCCCTCCAAGCATGTTTTGCGGTGCTTTTTCCCGTGGAATTTTTCGTCCGTGGTCATTTTCGAGAACCGTTTGTTTGGGCACGCCAACTTTGAAAAATTTCATAAACTTTTTGCCAGTAATGGGTCCGCAGAGGACTGAGCCAATGTTTCATGAAAAATCCGGACTAACCTGTCCTAGGACAATAGTTTCCGACAAAAGTAGGTTTTTTTTTCCGTGAACAATTGAGAAATAAGCGAAAACAAACTAAACTTCTTGCGATTTTTGCAATTTCGGGGTTTCATCTCAGACTCGGGCCAATGACCAAGGATTCCCAGAGGAAAAAGAATTTTCATTTTGTGGCTTACGGGTCAAGTATTATTTAGCAATAAAAAGATTTGAAAATTGTGGGAGGTTGGACAAGGGTGGCGTAGAGAGTAGAATAGAGACTTCAAATTAGCTATATTTAATCAGGGACTTTCCTCCTCTATCATGTGCCAAATTAGAGCAACTTTCCCCGCATCGTTTCTCTGGGCTGCCATAGACGTGGCGGAAGAAGAAGAAGAAAGAAAGATAAGAAGAATAATCGAAACGCCAACTGATACAGTATGTTCCTACGCACCTTCGGTGCTTGCCCCTAATAACGCCAACGGATACAATAGGTGCCTACAGCACCTTCGGGCACTTGGCCCCGAATAGAGCGTGCAAGCAGCAATCTAGGCGGGGCCCAAGCACTCCCAGCGGCCAAATGAGGAGTCTAAACAGGCATGAGCATTCGACCCAAATATGCAAAAAGAGCAAGTACAGCAAGAGGAAATGGCGGAAAAAATATAAATACAAGCACAAGTATATATGATTAATGGTTTATCACTTTTGACCAACAGGTGGCGCTGTAATCAAATAGATTGGGTGGGTTCTGTGTGAGGTGACAATTGTTACACAAAAGTTGGTGTCAGGATGCCAACGCATGCAGAGAAAGGCTTGACAGTGTAATTTTGGTCATGCCTGAAAATTGTCACTGTGGTATATGCCACGGACACGGTTTTGTCATCGTACCAAAATCCCATACACAATTTTGATACAAGCCAACAGGTCTGAAGATCATCTGATTCAATTTTGGAAAACGGACAAACGGTGATGAGGATGTTCGAAAAAAGTGGTTTTCAACATCGAATCAAATGGACGGACAGGAAGTATGGCCAATTTTGGAGGTATTGTATCGATGTTCTCGACATTACCCAAAGAATATAGCGACCACTTTCATTTCAATAGTCTATATTTTCAAAAGTTATTAGATATATTTGATATTTCATTATAACTTCTTTGATTCTGCGGGTGGCGCTTCTGCCCCCAAAACTTTTGAGTA
>NW_024873240.1:0-6483 GCF_018340385.1 Cyprinus carpio | reverse complement strand
ATATATATACTGTATATTTTGTATATACATATCTTGTAATAAGTAAGTAAACAATTTGTCATATGCAAAACCCCTATATTTAGTGTTTTAGTCAAATTTCATGCAGTTCTTGGGTGATGCGCAGGGACTTTGGGTAAATTTTCCACTCCACATTCTGAAGTGATGTATTTGCTCCCTGTGATTTGGAATCTCACTTAAGATGGCCAAACACCCTCTTATCAGGGCTGAGTAATTGGAACACACCCATAGACATCACCTTGTGAAATGTTCTATTTTTGATGCCCAGTTAGCGTCATGAGCAGACAGAACGCAGTGTGACTCAAAGAGAAATGCTTTTGCAGTCCCACAGACCCATGAGTCTACACTTTTAACTATCAGACACAGGCAGATTTTCCTGCAAAACGAGACCCCGGCACTGATGCTCTGAAGTCTGCGTGAAAGCAGACGCTCTGGGCTCTTTTCCTACGTGGGAAGAAGAGAAAATGCAACACGGTTTGACTCTAAACCCCAGACACGAGCTGTCATCCGACATAATGACAGATATCATAAGATTCACTCCTCCCTCTCTGTCTCACTTTTCATTTTCTCTTCATTGATCTGCTTGAAATCCAAACCACATGCACCTTTCATCAACAAGCCACGTCACTTCTAGACAAATAGAAATGGAGTGACAAAATGTAGACCTGGCACATACAGGAAAGTTCTACCAAATTCGTTTCTTATTCAAGTTTGTTATAAGCAATAAAATCATAACCAAATTATGTAATATTACATATATAAGTTTGGGGCAGTAGAATTTTTTTATATTTTTGAAAAAAGTGTTTTTTATTCTCACAAAGAATGCATTCATTGGTTTAACTTTTTTTGTAGTTTGCCACAGTCATGTCTCGTTAGTCGTTGTCTAGCTTATCATTGGGTTGGATTGTGTCATGTGACCCGTATTGTTTGATATACATAGCCACTATTGACAAGTGAATTGGTGCTGAGTAACACTGTTGAACATTGGAATGATATTAGCCAATGGAAATGCCTTTTACCAGGGGAACCCCACCACAGAAACTGTATTTTACCCCCAGAACATGATGTTTCATGAGGGACCCCACTCCAAAACGCGATTGGGCTCGTTTTGCGTAGCAGGCGGGTTTGTTGTGAAAAACCTGGCAACCTGTGTATAGACCCTCATTTTTGCCATTGTTCAATGTCTAGCTTTGTTTTTTCGGGGGCGGTACACTGCTGTTTAGTGCGTTTCTGTTCAATGGTCAAGTCTAGTTCAATGTTATGTTATGTTTATTGCCAAGGTTGGAGTTGTCCATCATTTTGTGTTGTTGGCCTGGTTTGGATTTCAATAAACTGCACTTGTGTTCTCACTACACTTGCCTCCAGTAGACAATATATTACAGCTGATTTGTTGCGCAGGAAACATTTATTATTATTATTATTATCAATGCTGGAAAACAGGGTGTTTGCTTAATTCTTTTTTGGAGATTGTCTTTTCATGATACTTTGATCAATAGAAATTTCAAATATAAATCTTTTGTAACATTATAAAATGAATATATCACTTGTCATTTTAATTGTAAATAATTAACTGGATTCATTAATAAAAACTGAATAAAAGTACTGAAAGTACTCTACTTTTTGCAACTCTGATTTTATAATACTAAACAAGTGTAACAAGGTAAGACACATACATATCATATTTATTTCTTTAAAAAAAAAAAAAAAATCTTACTGACCCCAAAGTATGAGATGTCTCACACACACAACACATCTTTATATCAGCATCAATTTGAAGTCATATGCACGGACAAACTCCGTTTTTGTGGCTAAAAGAAGACACAGAGGAGCGCTGATGAAGGTCAAATGTACAGTCTCCATCACTGTGACAAAAACGACAATGAGACAAGTAACAGAAGAGATGTACAAAACTTGTTTCTCCCAAAAGGTACGATGCCGTTTTGTTCAAGATCCGAGTGTTTGTGTGTGTGTGTGTGTGGGGTTAGAGAGGAGCATAGAGAGAGAGAGAGAGAAAGCAGGTGCTTGTTTCTGTGTTTGAGTAGGCCAGTGAATGGATGAAGAGGGACACTCGTCTCTAACCCCACCCTCAACCCCCCAACCAACGAAGTTTTTACCGCTGCTTATTTGTCATTGCCATCAGTGTGCCGGAGCTCTCACCACAGGATCAAGCCCCCACTTTATCTCTGTCTTTACAAAACAAGGATGGTACCACTAAACACTACACAACAATATCATTTCAGCCACTATCCCTCGTCTTCCTCCAGTGATCGTTCAGTGCCCAGATTAAGAGAAAAGCTGGATGGAAAAATCTGCAAATGAATGTGCTGCCTTGAATTCCACGTTGTGGGTGTCCTGCCCTGAAGCCTTTGTGCTAATATATATCTCTCACTATCACCGGCGCCCACCTGCCCTGTGAATATGTACGTCAGAGATTAAACTACACATGGTAATATTGGTTCATCCATAAACAGCACTTTACATTCATGCCCATATGTTGGGTGTCCTCAGGTAAAGCAAGAGGCATAATTTCAACATGTAACTACAAGCACAACCATATAAACATGTAAGGAAAAGGACATTCTTTGAAAATTATCATTTTCACCCTCTGCTTTCACCTCAGTGATTGAGAGTGATTAAACATGGAAAGAAAAAAAGGAAGAGAGAGGACAAAACAGAAAGAGAAGAGACAAAATGTGATTATAACAGAAAAGAGAAAAGAAAAATTAAAAAAAAAAAACAGAATTAATATGCAGAAAAAAAAGAAATGAAAAATAGAAGATAAAAAGCGAGAAGACATGAGCCAAGAGTAACCCAAAGAAAGTAGATACGATAGCAGACAACATAAGAATAGGCGGCTGAAGAGACGAGCACAGGCAAGATGAAATGACAAGAAAGAAAATATAAACAAAGATAAAGTAGAAGAGAGGGGGAAAATGGGTGAAGAGAAGACAATAAAGCAAATGAAATGTAAAGAAAAGAAAAAGAAAGACAAAAATGGACAATAGCAGAAAATATGGAGAAAGGGTAGACGAGATGGATGAGACGAAAATTTTTTAACACAAAGATAAGAGCAGAAAAAAGAGAAAACTGAAATTAGGGAAAAGAGCATAGAAACAGGAGATGAGACAAGACAAACGAACTGAGAAGTAAAAGAAAGAGATAAGACAACGATACGGCAACAGAGAAATAAGGGACAAGACAAGAAAAAAGAGCAAAATGAAAAAATATTTAAACAGAAGATTGCAAAAGAAAAAATGTAGAAAAACACAAAAAAATGACACCAGGCACAACAAATTGTCTTCTCTAGACAGAAAAAACAGAAATAGATAAGAAAAGGTATACAAGAGGAAGGTTAAGCGACCAAATGAGAAGAGTAAAAGCAATGATAAAAATGATAGAGGACAGAACTGAGAAGGAAAAACGTGAAGCATAAAAAAAGAGGAAATGAGACAAAACAGAGAAAACAACAGTCTCATCAGGAAACTCTCCAAATACAAAAAAAAAAAAAAAGCAAAGACAGTGAGAAAGACAACATAGGTGGCAGAGATTTATCATACAGGACAGACTGGACCATGTTTCATGTGACACTGCAGCTGTGTCCTTCAGCATGGAAAGGTCCCAGAGGAATGGCAGCCGTGTAACACTCTTCTACATCTCCATCACACACACAAAAAATACATTAAACACAACACAAAAACACACAAACACGACATCATTTCATCACAACATAACTCTCCAGCCCTTATCATTTTCTTCTCTCTCGTCTTACTGTCTCTGACCCTCTCCAGTCTAACCCTACAACAGTGGTCGTAATGTGCGAGTTTAACACAAGTGTTCAGAGCACCATGGATTCACACACTCTTCATAGCTCAGCCTGCTCTCATACACTTTCCCACAGTTCTGGAGTCATTTCTTCCCTTTCTGAATCACTACTGTCACCTCATGACTTCTCATCATATTTCTCAGTGTCCAACAAGCATTGAATCGATATCAGATAATGAATTAAAACTTTGTTAGTGCTAAAACGCCAAAAAACAAAACAAAACAAACAAAAAAAAAACACTAAGTCAAGACAACAAATCATCAATAAACTCTAAATTATCTATTAGATTTTCCATTCATACAAATTAAATAGATTGCCAAACAAACGACAAAACAAATAAATGCTGCAGTGAGCCCCAAATATCCCTTAAAATTAATGCCAACTAAGGCCAGCCATGGGACTGATGAACTTGGCACTCATTTCCCACTGAGAGCAGCAGAGGTGCAGGTGAGCACATCAATGCACACGCATAAACACTGTGGTCTGCTGCTTTAATTAAAAATAATAATAATAAAAAGAAGGCAATAACAAGAAACAAAACAATAACAAGAAACACAGACAAAGAGTAATCCAGAACAAGGGGCAGAAGAAAACCAAGACACAGGAAATTAGTGATGCTACTGTATGTTTGACACTGAAGCTCCGAAGCTTTTATCACATTTCACATTAAAGCACTGTATCAAAGCTTGATTTGTTTTTGAAGCGATCCTCAGCGCTGTTTCCTTTACGTTATGTTGCTTTATAATGCGTTAGCATTGTTGTTGTTTTTTTTTTAATATCATAATTTAATATTTAGCTCAAATGAACTTTGCCTATGAAATGACAGGACTGAGGCATAGTTAAAATAGACAGATAGCAGATTTAATTTGTGAATTTATGTTTCATTTATTTTACTTATTTTACTGCCAGTACACAGACACAAATGAATGACTTTGACCATTATTTGTATACAATAAAATAAAACAAAAAATCAGTTGTAGAATCAGATGTGAAAACAACGGCTGTAATGGAACACAGCACTTTGGAAGTTGTTCATTTTATGACCACTAGATGGCCACAAAATAAACTCTGTTGAAAAGCTTCCAGTAATGACCCTTTTTCCGAAAAACAAATGTGTTGAACGCTTCACTTCGCCATCACTACAGGGACTAACAGCTCAAAAATGCAGGACGTAACACATGCTAGACTTCACAATGAATGACTGAATGAACCAGGCTATATATAGGCTAAGCAGACAGGGTTAACAAGACACAGGTGCAAACAATGAGTGCTGATGTGTCCCGGGCAAAGGATTATGGGAAATGAAGTCCAAGACTGAGTAACAGATGTATGGGATGGTGATCGAGACACCAAGATTAAAGCATTGAGTAATACACATCCACTGCATACAATAAATGCAGTGGCCACTCAAATGTGTTTAAATTAGTCCATAAGGCTATCAATGGATGCACAATGTGTTAGAGGTCATAATCGGTATTGTTCAACTGGTCCATATATAAAAGCCAGTAAATAAGAGCTAAATGCTTATGGAACTACACATATTTTCTAGTTGGCTTAACCTATTATTAAAAAAACAAAAAAATAAAAGAAAGCTGGCTAAAGACATGTATACTTTACACAGGCCTACATAAATTATCATAAGATAAAAAATTGTTTAATAAATAATATCTTTCTTAAAATCAAACTTTTTTAAAATTTAATCACTGTCATCTGAAGTGCATAGATTTATATCTAATATCAGCCAATATAATGGTTATTGGCTTAGATTTATATCTAATATCAGCCAATATAATGGTTATTGGCTTCAAAATATAAATAATTATTAATAATACATGAATAAATAGATAACTTATATCACATATCACTAAAATACTCACCAAAAATAATACAAACCAATAAACAACACCCCTGCTAATGAGCGAGGCTGAAGCTATCTTATTTTTCATATCTGTGCAGAACTGAACAAAAATCACAAGAGAACACAAAAAAAAAAACCTTATCCCACATGTCCACTGGCGCAGTAGAAATCTGCTCAAAACGGCAGCATCTCATCAAAACCTCAGCATATAAGCGCATTACCATCATTTAAAAAAAAGTTTCTCTTCAGTGCAGTGTTTATTGCAGCTATCCAAAACACTTTAAGCTGCTCCCAATGTGCCTATTCCATTAAGTTGATATTGATGAAAAATTGCAGTTACACTTAAGATCCTGTAAATTAACAAACTGTTGGCTTATTAAAACAATAATAGATTTTCCTGTGTTGCTCAATTTCCCTCGCCTCTAATGAGATGCCAGCAAGTGGCCCTTGCCTGCAAGGTTAATGGATTCCATATTTTTCAATTTAAAAATTGGGTTCTTCTGGCTCATGCTAATTAGACAGCAACGGCCTAATTAGACAGCAACGGCTCAAAAGAGCTTAAGGAGACTGTCGAAAGCAGGCAAGCAGCTTGCCGCTCCACATCCACGTCTGGGGCTTTTTTTTTTTTTTTCAAAGATTTACTGATATAGGATTTGTTTTTCCTCTCAAACTCTACATATCTTACCCCACCATGTGTTTAAAGTGCAGCTGCTCGTGTTGCTTTGTGAATACACACTGTAAAACAGGAACACTGATGGTCTGTGAATGAGGCAGGATCAGGTCT
>NW_024873239.1:0-2080 GCF_018340385.1 Cyprinus carpio | reverse complement strand
TTAAATCTAGTTTCGATAAGCGTTGTGCGTATAATAATTTACTTGAAAAGAGACACGTCCCATCCTGTTTAAAGCCAAAAAAACTGCATCATCTACACAAACCAGGGTGGTGTCCTCTGGGGACGCCCCACCCCGCCCCGCCTTAGGATCACAACTGGGACCTTAAACCACATTGTTTCAGTTCCCTTCTGTGTCCTTTGTTTTGGGGTGCGCCACACGCTTCCCAGTGACATGGCAAGTTGAAATGCAGACTCGGCGGGACCAAGACAATAAAGACTGCATGAACTTTACTTTTGCATCCAGCCTAGCCAATCTCTAATACTGTGCGTGTCTCCCACAGCCAGCCTTCGTAGTAAATAGAATAATAGCACGGGTTGTATAACGATAATAAATAGTTTATTTAATCATATTAAGTTATCACTAATTCCTTTCTTTTCCTTCGTCCCTTTTCCCTCTGAATAACTATTTGGTTTTCTGTCTGTTGTACGGTGCTTTCAAAGTCTTGATGCTTCGGATTAACCCGTTAATTGCCGTAATCCATCTGCTTAAAACGAGTGCCAGAGGAATTACTTAAATTCATGTGCCCGCTGGGCACAGGGTTTACACCTGATGCCACCGGGGGGGGTGGCGTTTGCGCGATGGCTTGAGCCCTCCTCGCTGCTTGCAGCTATATTTTTAATTAAATTCACATGATCAAAGTCACAAATTTACTTGCTTGATTAGAAACTTGATTAGAGACCTAGCATAGAATCTAAAATAGTTTTTATGCATTTTAGATCATAAAATTTTTTAAAAGGTCGAAAATCCTACAACACTCCATTCATTGATGGTTAAATTGGATTTAGACTTCTAGAATGTTCAACATGCCAGAGAAAATGAAATTCAACTATAGCTTTGTAAATTGGGGTCCAAAATGGTCAGACAGTATATTTAATTACTGTAGATTTAAATTACAATATTTATTTTTTGCGATTTATATTGACCTGCAATTATAGCTAGTAAAATGTGACCATCAAAGCTGTGATCACACTTTGTCGGACAACTGACAATGGTCATTATATGACACCACAAATAATAAATCCAAAATGTTAAAACATACAAGCTACTTCTTCCAGTTTCCCTACAAAGCTGCAGTTTTAAAATTTATGTTCTTTTTTAACTAGACGCTAACAAGGTCATGCCGTGGCATATTCGATTTTCTATTGGTCACATGGCTTCGTGTTCAGTTTCAGCTGAACGCTAAACCTGCGAATTTGTAACAGTGTGCAAAATTCAAAACTTCACGAGTTTGGCTTTCCTGGCATCCTACCTCAATCCACAGACCTATGAATGAAAGTAAGGAATGTTGAATTCCTGGCAAGCCAATGTTTAAACAAATTCCAGAACCCATTGATTCCATTCAAAAGTGATGCACCAAAGATTTGTAGTAGTACTCTTAAATGCTGCAAACTGCAAAGCTAATGGTGTTTTTTTTTGAATTCAGCTGTTTTCTGTCTCTACAATATGCAGGTCACCAAACTTTGTATGCATGTGAATGCAGAAATGCATACGAAAAGTAGTTTCCAGTGAGGGATCTGGTCTGCGTGCGAGTGCACTTTTCAAGCTTATTGAACTGGATTCAAGCTCTATCTGCAATAGAGATGTAGGTTATCAATTCAAAAGAGTTAACAGTAATGAAGTTCCAAGAATTAGGAACAAAAAAGCCACATCCTTGCATCACTGAGACACCACCAGTAATTTCACATTGAGGTGAAGGAACACAGGGCACAGCTAGCTCCAATCATATTTCATCTGGTGTTTTTCAGCACTTTTAGCACTGGAAAACTGGTAGAAATAATGAAACGTCATAAGACCCATTCAATCTTCCTGTCAGCACTGTACACCGAACGAACAGCGAAGCATCAGCCATCATTACTGTGACCACACCCAGCTACAAGACCCTCCAGACACTGGAGTTAGAAGATAAAGCGCTAACTGATAGATCACCAGACAACGAGAACCAAATGATGTCTAGTAATGGCTTGAATGTGTTTTTTTTCCCACTCTGTCGTCAGAATGGCCCATACCTTGCCTCAAAATA
>NW_024873238.1:0-3184 GCF_018340385.1 Cyprinus carpio | reverse complement strand
AGGCCTGGCATGAAACTATCCCCATGCAATATGGTATTTTTGATCGTGAGCTGAAAAGATCAGTTTTATGGTGGTACCATCTTTATATACCTGAATATCCAGGAAACTGGTCGCGATGTTTATCATATTCCCAAAGTAGAATTTCAAATGTTCATTACAAGAGTTCCAGGATACTCATGGAAGCCGATTAATTCATCTAACGTGCAATCAATAATCAGAAAAATTATCATTGATAAATCGTTTTATTTACGTCAAACTACCTGATTGATGTGCAAACGACCAAGGACTTGACAAGTACTTCAACATAATCCGGATGCGGTCCCTGAAAGTATCTATAACCTCTGCAATTGCAAAATAAAAGAATCAAAGAAACTGCTCATAGATCTGTAGTCAAGTCCAGTCTTTGTCTAGTCCAAGACAAATCCAAGACCATGACTAGTCGAGACCAAGTCCAAAAGGTTCGAGTCCAAGTTAAGTCCCCCTATCCAAAATTTTGGCCAGCTCCAAAACTGCTGTGATCCTGGTAAAGAAATGGAGTATCCCCTCAGTAGTGCTGAAATTCGAATACCAGGAGATCAATTCAAATTTCTTTTTAAATCATTATAGCAGACATTATCCAATGATTTGCACTCTCGATTTTGCCTTTTCAAAGTCCGGCACGATAATGAGGACATGCGCGATGTGTGATAGCAGGGTTTTTTTTTTTTTTGGTGGCAATGATGACTTTGATAAATATGAATAAGTAACTGTGCATTTGGGGTCAAACATTTTTTTTTTTTCGTTTTTTTTTCTGTTACAGTGGTCGAGCCAGCGTCTACAGAACACAATATACCCGATAAATTCCCATTGAAGTTGCTTATTAAATTGTGCATTTGGGGCCAGCCAAAGGCTTTCCACATGAGTCAGTTTTGTCTTAGCTGCTTGGAATTTGCTCTTTCTTAGGGCCCCTTTCATAGAAGCAGCCACGTTTCTGGTCACCCTATTGCTCAAATAACATTTTCATATCTACTGTCATGGACATAAATAGGATTCATCTTGCTCGAGCCCTATTTCTAAACCTCATAAAAACGAGTCGGTAACACTTTAGCAATAGGTGTCATTGTTAACCATTATGTATAATACAAATAGGTACACGCTTATATTCATTCTTTAAGTCGGTTGCGGTCGGTTCTATGTGTGACGTTCACAGCCTAAGCATTAATGTTTAACAAACAACTTGTCCCCTTGCCTATGGCATTAGTGAATGCGTGAAGCTTAAAGTTAACTAATAGTATAATAACCTGTAGGACTAACTATTCATTATTAGTTCATTCAGTTAACTAATGTAGGTTAACTTGTTAAACTTATTGTAAAGTGTTACCAAAGGAGTCAAACCCAGAAGGCTAAATTCTTATGTTCAGGTCAGGCTGTCTTCCAGCTCAAACTTACCTCTCTTTTGTGGAGATGTAAAGCTCTTGAACCCACAAAAGCTCGGTATATGAACGCATCTCGTGCGTCGGTTAAGGCCTCAGAAGTAAATGTTTGGCGCTACTCAGGCAGCTGCGCACATAAATACAGCATAATTTTTTTATACTAATTCTCTTTTTTATATGATGTAATTACACCACGAATAGATAAGGGTCTTGCCAGTGTGTGGATGATTAAATTTTTGTCACTTATGTGTGTATCGGAGCACTGGGCACAACTGCCACATCTCGAGTTACCATCGTGGCATACTAAGTAAAAGATGTTGGAACATTGGGCCAAGCGGATATCATTTTTAATAGAGGAGGTCTTTTCAAGTTAGGGGCAACGCTTAAAAATACGCTTCGGTTTTTGCCTTCTGGAAGACTGTGATTTAGTCTTTCGCGGGGTCCGAATCATAAATGTGCCAATGTTTGTAAAACAGATTTTTGTAAATTCTGACCCCCACACGGATAGCAACGAAGTGGGGATATAGACGTTTTTCCAACTTGAGCGGCCAAGGACTATTACAGACAGGTGAGCAAGTGAGTCTCGTGTTACTTGGATTTTTAGTGTGCCATATTTGATCAAAGACATTCATCTCTTGTTTTTCTACTCTAGATATCAACAACGGTACTAATTTTTAGGCCAAATCAACCAAATCTTGTTTGTACGCACTCTAATTGAGGAA
This sequence comes from Cyprinus carpio, assembly GCF_018340385.1. Lineage (NCBI taxonomy): Eukaryota > Metazoa > Chordata > Actinopteri > Cypriniformes > Cyprinidae > Cyprinus > Cyprinus carpio. Next base: position 1,050 of record NW_024873238.1, on the reverse strand, counting down.
ACCTCTTTGCGCTGTCTATCTTGTGTCAAAGTCTGCAGCCTGGCTTTGAGTAAGCTGTATTAACGCTGCATATTCTACGTACATGGGTAGCACTGACTGATGGGAAGACTTTTGACCGAGGCCTGGCTGAAAACTATCCCCCATGGCATATAGTTTTGATGATGACGCGGGGTGCTGTGCGACAAAGATTCAGTTTTTATGGCCGTTCCATCTTTAGTATACCTGAATATCCAGAAACTGATAGCGCTGTTTATCAATAGTTCCAAAGTAAAATTTCAAATGTTCATAAAAATACAAGATTCAGATACTCATGGAAGCCGTTATTATCTAATGTGCAATCATAGCAGAAATATCATTGATTAATTCGTCTTGTTCCGTCAACTGCCTGCGCAGGAATTGTAGCTAAAGTATCAAATTTATTGCAGGTTATATTGTCCTAAGTCCGATAATCCGTGTACAACTTGCCTAAACCCGCATCGGAGCAATATTTCCGTAGGGGCTGCCAAGTTTGTTTTCCTGGATTCTGTGACGTCAGAGCTTGGAACTGGGCTGTAGTCAAGTCCAGCTTTGTCGAGTCCAAGACAAAGTCCAAGACCAGGACTAGCTTCCAGACCAAGTCCAAAAGGTTCGAGTCCAAGTGAAGTCCACCCAAGTTTGGCCTGCCCAAAACTGGCAAGGTTGGATCCTGTAAAGAAATGTAGCATCCTCTATGTAGTGCGGAAATTGCATAAATAGGAGATCAATCAAATTTCTTTTTAACTCATTATGAGCAGATGGCATCCACTGATTTGCAATCTGGATTTTTGCATTTCTAATAGTCCTAAAACAATGATATGAGGGAAATTCTCATGTAAGATAAATTTTTTTTTTTTTTTTTTTTTTGCAATGATGATTACTTGCTGTGATAAATAAATGAATAATTAACTGTGCATATTGGGGCAAACATTTTTTTTTTTTACAGTGGTGAGCATTACAACCAATAACATACAATTCCATTGAGTTTATTAATGCAATGGCCAATCAAAGGCTTTCAGATGAGTCAGTTGAGTG
>NW_024873237.1:0-7374 GCF_018340385.1 Cyprinus carpio | reverse complement strand
TTGGGAGGTGGTGCGCACCCTCACCTTTATACGTTTGAGTAGCAGGCAACAGGTTGATCTGGAATGACTTGTTGATACCACACTTGTCACTGCAGGGAGAAATACGTGCCGAGAGAGCTCAACATGCTGCAAAAACGGAAAACACCTGCAAATTAAGAAAACACTGCATCAGCTTGACAGCACATGAGCTGCAATGCTCACAACACAACCCACAAGAATGCGCTACAATAAATTCTTTATTCCATTTGCAACTTTTGTGATCATTTGCAGCAACCTCTGGTCCAAACTGATGAATATGTTTTTGCTTGATTGTTGGTGCTTTTTCTATTTGCATGTGTTTTTCCTGAAGTTGCAGCACGTTTAGCTCTCTTGGCCACCGTAAGAAAGGCTTCAGCACATTAGCTACAAAGAGTAATAATATCAGGATAACATTAAAATTTTATTGAACTAGTTACGTTTTAATATGCTCAAAAGCTCAGATTATGGATGAAAAAGATAGCATCTTGCAAAACATTACTTGTGATTACTTAGTTGATATATAGACACCCGATTTTAAGCCCCAAACAGTGTCAAAATTACTTTGTATCTGCTATACAATGTAGTTCCTCATAAACGGATGTGTTGCAAAAATTGTTGTCGAGCAACACACAAACATAACAAAGTGTATTTTTGTAGAGTAAGTTTAACACTTTCAACGCGCTCAACCATCAGAATCAACGACCGAAACTATCTTTTTATAAAGAAAATTTAACTTTTGGTGTCAGTACGGTCATAAACAAAGGAGCTCATTTCTTTCGGGGATTGTTTCCGTGTAGGCACTGCTCCAGTGTAGAAAACAGCACTGAATTATAATGGGTTTTATTGTGTAACGGGGTGTGACCCTACCGATGGGAAATTAATTTAAAATTTTTTTTCCCTCAAAATAATCTCAATTCGGGCGCCGCAGACGAAACCCTTTTCACCACATGATGTCATGAATGAACACCAAAAAAAAAATTCAATTCATCAAATTGTAAGTGCAATATCAATGAAAAAACACTTTTACGAAACAAGGTATAAAACAAATCAACTCGTGATTTGGTGATCGGGACCACAATTATTATTTCATGGGTAAAGAGTTTTTTTTTAAAAAAATAAAAAAAATAGCAAAACACTTCAATATTTCTTTAATAAAACAGACAAAATCAAATATTCAAAAAACATCGATAAAATTTTATTTTTCCCCCCAAAAAGAAACAAAAAAAAATTTTGAAGGCAAAGGGAATGTGTGTGGTGTGTGGTGTGGGGGGGTGTGTGTGTTTTGTTGTGTGTGTTGTGGGGAATTTTAATTTAGTGTTGTGGTAAGATACTGAGTTGAATTGGTTGAGTTGAGTTTAGACGCGCAGTTTAGAATCAACACGCTCGTCCTTTGACATGTGAGGCAAACATGATGCGTTAATCCTCTTGTCCGTCGAATCAAAGACCCAGACGAAATGCCATCGCGTGGAACCCAATCATCTCCACAGTCGGCGTCAGAACTCAGGAGTCTCAGCAATCACGGAAGCGCTAGGAAACAAGCAACTTCTCTGTCCGTACAGTGTCCAGTAACGCGCTCCAGTCGGCGGCTCAGACACACAGGATCAACAAGGTTCAGCAGTAAACCATTCCGCTTTCGTTGCTGTATTAATTTGCACACTGAGCGTGTACATAATTTAAGAACGACCGGCTCAATTTCGGGCAGCCGACCTCCCTCTCACTGCAACTCAACACGTCACCATTTTTTTTTTTTCTTGCTTCTCCTCTCCTCCACTTCCGCTTTTATTCATCTATTCCACTCATAATCCTTCACACCTTTCTCCTGATTGGCTCTTACCTTGATGTATTAAAAACAGTGCGGTTTTATTCCAAAACCGTCACTAATTGTCTTTTATTTTTAATCAGAAATCATACGATTTTTCATCAGCTCTTTATTGCTTAAAGTTCATGCCTTTTGGGAACATTTTTGACCATATTAAATAAACTGCAAACGTGAAAGTCTTGCACACTGCCACACGCTCACATTTAGGCTGAAATAATGTGACCACAAATAAAAAAAATAAATAAAAAATTAAACATATTTTCTGTGAAATGACTGGTTTTCCGGATCAGTTTTTATTCTATATTCAGCTTGCATTCAGTCTACATTAGTCCTGCATTCAGACAAGTTTTTAAAGCGTCCAAATCTTTTTTCTTTCAGTGACCGAGCGAATCTGTCCTTGATTTTTCTCTCTGTTGTTTTAGATGTTTTTTTTCCAGCGACGTCCAGAAGATCAGCGATCATCTCAGCGCTGGAAGCACATTGAAAGTGCGATTTTTTTCCCTCCAGTCCTCAACTTTATCTAAAGAAACAGTAACACACTTAAATCAGAACAACTTATTAGTGCAGTAATATTTCCAGGTTTATTCACAGACAGCTGTAAGATCTGAACTTGCCTCCACAGTTGACCTCACATTAACAGAGGGATGTGGGATCACGGTTGAGTATTTGGCCTTTGAACACATAAAAAGTCCTTCTCGTTTCTTCTTTGTCTTCACGGGTAATGTTGACTTCAGGAAAGTGGATCTTTAGTTTCTTGCAAGTCTCAGCAGCGTCTTTTTACTGTCTGCAATAGAAATGAATGAGAGAAAGGCTTCATTAAAAGCTTTTGGAACAGAATGATCAGTGTAAATTGCTCTTTTTTTGTTTAAAGATATAAAGTACCCACCCTTCCAAAGGTTGTTTTTCTCTGAAGAACAGTGGTCAGTTTTACTGCTCAGTATGAAAGCATTCAGAAACAACGATTTATAAACTTTTGAACTGGTTATTTGTGTAAATTCCAGGTTATTAGGTCCCAAAGGGTGTAATTTTCTCTGTTTAGAGTGCTATGCTAAAATACCACTGAGTAAGGAAAAAAAAAAAAAGCCCATCATTGGTACCCTCCGCTTTTTAAAACATTTAAAATTGTTACTAGAGTTCTTGCTATTTGAAAAGTATAAGCCAAATGTTGATGATAGTTTTGTTCACAGACCCTGTAGCTTTTTTTGTTTTGTTTTGTAGACTTTGGGTCAAAAAAAATTTTTTATTTGTATTTTGCTATTTTGCGTGGTCTATGGTTGATATTTATCACTTGTTTGGGCACCCTGTACAAAAAGTAACCATGGTTATTTTATAGTAAAAATGTGTACCATGGTATTTGGCTTCAGTGATGTACCTTTGTAAATAGTCCACAGTTTTACTACAATACCACGGTTAAATGATGTTAGTGTAGCCCAAATCATGGTTAATTTGTGGTCACCATGGTTTCACTAGTAACCTAGTTTTTTGGTTTCATTTGTATGAATTTTTCATAAGGGAATTAACCTCCACTACGCTAACCCTACACATACATTGCCAAAGTAACCAGGGCAATTGTTTTTTTATTTATTAGGATTGATTAGTATGGCACATTCCAAGAACTGCCTTCAATGAAGCGGGGAAACGTTGTTTTGAACCATGCTTCGAAGCATGTACAAACTGGCCAAGTTATGTGATTTCACAAATCAGAAAGGCTAAAATTCAACGGGTCGTGGCCAGGGATGAGTTTCTGTGAGCCCCTAATCAGGGTCAAACCATTGAACATGACATGACCGAGAGGTGAATGATGATTTCTAGGTTATCTATTCTTTAACGTTTATTATAGTAGGTGTTATATGTGGTGTAATACCATGACAGGATCGCCTTGACTGAAAAATCCAGGTGAAAAACGATAGGTCAATGTTCGGGCTTCTCTCAGCAGCACTGAGCAAAGTAGGGTGAAGATCAGCAACACTCCTGCATCTATATAGTCTCTGTTACTCACTTTGCAGAAGAGTGGGACCTTCACTTCCTTCATCTAATCGATCACAGCGAGAAAATTAGTCTGTTTCTTATTCTCATAAAATTGTGGGGATTTTAGCAGGTCTGTTCTCACCTGTCATGTGTGGAGGAAGTTATATTTCCGCCCCAGATCCACTGGAGCCATGCATTTCACAATACTTATCGGCCGCATCCTGTAAAAAACAGTTTATGCATTTATACATAAAGTTCTTCATTCTTATATGATTTCTCAGGTTTTCAGAACCATTTTGGCTGTAGACATCTTGACTTAATTGTTTCATTACTGCTTATTTGCGTATGGAAAGCAAAACAATTAAAAAATGCTGCTAAATATTAAACCCTTGGCTAATGCTTCATTGGTATTAAACCTCTTAATTTGAAGTGCTAACAAATAACAAATTTCGACCTGTTTCATTTATGTGATGACTGACAAATAATCATCACTTAAGTTAATTGTGTAATCCAAATGGATTACACAAACACTTCACTACATAAACTTACCATTTAGGTCTTTTTTTGGAAATTAGGAAAGTTACGGTGTATTTACAACTTACCAAATGGCCAAATTTTGATCCGGGAATACTCACAGATCTTCGCACACGATCCATTGGCGCAGCGCTTTATAACTGTTTTTTCCGCTCTTTTATCTCTGGTGTGTTCATTGTAGAAAAACACGCCGACTTTTGCCCTCCAGAGAGGTTTGTAAAAACACCGGACAAGACAATTGTCAGCCGTTATCTTATTACATATTATTGTTAATGTTACCTTATCCATATAATTTTTATATGGATATCAAAAGTATAGTTAGTATATTTTATTATCTATTTTAGTTATATATGTTTTATATGGATGGATAAAATTGTTTATATAAACTGATTTTTTAGGTTTATATGTACATATGTGGCCCTGGAGCACAAAAGCAGTCTTAAGTCCTCTGGGGGTATCGTTGTAGCGACAAGAAGCCCACATACAGTTGTATGGTTCCAAACATTACATTTTCTTTTATGCCAAAATATTCAGGATTATTAAGTAAATGATCATGTTCCATAAAGCCTATTTTTGAAACTTTCGTCACCGTAATATATCAAAATGTAATTTTTGCTTAGTACTATGAGCATTGCTACGAAACTTCATTTGGACAACTTAAGATGATTGATATTCATTGTTGAATTTCGGGTTTTGGGAGGTTATTATATGGTTGATTTGTTTTGTTTGCACCCTCAGATTCCAAGATTTTCAACATAGTTGCTATCTCACCCAGAACTAATTGTCCCTCCTAACAAACATATATATCAATGGAGTGGGGAAAAAGATATGTCTAAATCTCCAAGTTAAAAAAAAATCTATATATCCTTATGAACTGGTTTTGGGGCCCCAATGGTCACATATTTAGCGGAGGTTTTTTTTTTTTTTTTTGTAAGAATAAATTACCATTTTTAAACGCAAATATTCATGTCCACAAGTAGGGCGGGATAGGCCAGTGTCAAATTTTCATGTTGCGATTAATGCTAATGCTGCTTTTATTAATCACAATATACGCTTATCACAATATTGAAATTTAGATGAAAAAAGTCGACATTATACAGTTTAATCAACAGGTTTAATAACTTTTTTTCTTATAACAAAATAACTTATACAATAAAAAAAATACAGAAAAAAAAATACATCTAAAAGTTTTACACAGATTAATTGTTTGCAAAAGAACTATAAAGACCAATAAGTATCACTTTTACCATAAGACCTCATTTAGTTAACCTTAGTTAATGCATTACCATTCCACAAGGAGCAATAGCTACATTTGCTGTACTTAATCTTTATAAAAAAAAATACAACTCTTCGTTCATGTTAGCTTCATTAAATAACACAAGTTGCAAACTTTTGATTTTAACAATGTGTTATTAAATATTGGAATAGCTAAGACGTAAATGAATTGTTTAGAACAATTTTTCATTGGCACAGTTGTTATGTTAAACTAAATGAATTAATAATGTTAACTAATGAAGCCGTAATGTAAAACGTGTTGAGACGACAATAAAGAACAAGCACTTTTAAAACAATTGTAGGGCAGCGTAAAAAATCTAAAAAAAAAAAAAAAAATCCAAGATTTTAATGTCAAAAAAAAAAAGAAAGTTTGAAAATAAATAGCCTTATTAAGTCTAAATAATTTACGTATTTGGGGCTGTGATGACACCCCACAGCACAATCCACAAAATCTGAATGGCTATTTAAACATCTGTTTAAATACTTAAGCTAGAGCAGCCGGATTTATTTATGGGGTTTTCCAGGCTTCAATTTTCTGCAGGTTAGCGAGCCCATCTGCTGTCAGAGAGTGCATGTGCTTTCTTCCAGTGCGTCTCTCACTGGTTTCCCCAAGTCTTTCTCATGCGGCTTTGTACACATCAGCGCACATGCAGCATACGGTGTTTGGGAATTTTTGACCATGTGGATGGGAAAAGTATTCTTAAAATGCATTCAAATTCTCCCGAGATAATTTGGCTATATACTTATTCACGTATTTTAGACAGTGCCCACTATAACAAGATCGGGGCATATGCATTACCGTGATATATCGCATTACCGAATACCGGCATATGTTTATCCAGAAGATCCATGAGTGCCTGGTGACATTCATCTACAGACGGGGAGATTGGATCTGTTTCTTTCTCCTGTTCTCAATCCATCATGTCTCTCCTCCCGCCTCTCACCCTCTTCTGTCAATATATAACTACTATTGAAAGATTGAACCACGTGCAAAAAAAAAAAAAAAATTCCACCATTTCAACATTTATGATGTTAGGACATCAGTTTTTCCCACACCAGGAAAGAAGCAATATAGTTAAGGTTAAGTAGCTACGTAAATAAAAGCAGTAAGGACAATGCTTTACCCTCCCTCAATTGCCTACCGTAATGTTTCATTTTGAAAGAAATCTTGAAAAAACCTCTAAAAAGGAGGATAAATAAAATTAACTGTGGACTTTAAAAAATGTAAATAATTCATGTCCTCAGAAAAATGTTCGACCTTTTAGACGTTTGCCATACGTTTCTCTTAATAACAACTTCATCCCCTAAAGCGACGCCGAAAAGAGCTGGCATAAAAACACAACATCACCACACTTGGGAAATGCAAAATAAACTGGAGTAATTTTTGTATGATTGAAATGCAAACTGTCTCGTGGCAATTTTTAGTTTATTGAATAAATATTGTAAATTGCAACCGCAGCTAAGCCATCCAGAATCATACCCCGTAACTGGGTCCGTTTTATTAATGAACACTTTTTTATTGGAAAATTTTTATTTATTATGAAATCATTTTTGCTATAATCAGAAAATACAGTATATTATAAAACTAAACAGTTCCAGTCCTTGATTCTGATTGGCTGAGCCAGGTTTCGAAACTGTTGTAATTCTCTACAAACTAACACCCTTTGTTTATGTTGTGTGTGGTGCTCGGTACCACTTTGTTGCAACCACAACTGATTCTAAGGAAAATATATTGTTGGTGAAGAAATGTTTTTTTATTA
>NW_024873236.1:0-6987 GCF_018340385.1 Cyprinus carpio | reverse complement strand
TAAATCTTAAATGATTCCTTTGAGCTAAATCGACCTGTTTCCTTACAGTATTAATAGTGAAGAATGCGTGGCAGGTTAATCTAACCAGAGAGTATAAAACAAGCTATTTAATAATCTTTCTGTTGCTGGCGATGAAAGGTGAGTAGCTGAGAATTAGGAGGCGTGTGTGCGTGTGTGTGTGTATGTGACCAGTGATCGTAAGCAGCGCCACACCGCCTGAATAGGAATGAGCAAACTGTGCGAGGCTGCTTAACTCCAAGTCCTTCTCTCCATTGTTAAGCGGCTGTAAGTGAACTTAAAGGGAACAGCTGAGGAATCAGGGCAATGAAGGTGCAAAGTTGAGCGTGTTCCTCATTTTTTGTAATGCCTTGTTTTATAGCTAAATTGATTTCACTCACGGGCGTGGGTCCAGGGCCTCTGCAAAGCTATACTCCCGGCAGGGAAATCTCAGTTCACCGGTAACAACAACCCGTTCGCGAACGGAAGCTAAACCTAATAGTAACGCTTAATTCAAAAGGGAAATAAACTGTGAATAAAGAATCGTTTGACCTTGGCATGTTCCTCAATCTATTTATCAAAGCCTCAAATTCGAACTTACATGGGGTTTGAGTCCAAAGATGCGGATATGTCCACTGCCGATTGGTCTTAGGGCGGGGGGCTATGCGACTCCCTGGGTGTAATAACTTAGAGAATAATGTTTATCCCTGTTCACCAACAAGTGAATGCAATCTCGCTTAACACTAGCGTGTCCTGCAGAGTATTTGAATGGGAGGTGTTGGGTAACCCGCTGGAGCACGTTAATGTGTACACTAACTGTGTCCCCAACATATTTGTACAGTGTTGAAATGCGCCGACATTTCGATGTACCGTGGCTTAACACGTTGCAATGCAATGGATTCATGTGCTGGTCCACTAAGGTGGTTGGGTGGCCACAGTTAGACGTGACACGGAATCTTAACCTACCTCCGGAGCGACTTTAACTGCGCACGCGCAGTGCATCGGACGCTGAGTGTAAACAACCCTCACCCTGTGTTGCTAAGCCAACGAACCAGTTTATTGTACGATTGAATGCGATGCTGCTAAAGGCCACTAGCCTCAAAGAAGTTAGCAGTGAGCAAGTTAACATCCAGATGGGGAATAAATCTGTGGTTGTTGCTGGGCACACGCTGAAGTGGATTTAACCCTACTTAAACGATCTCAAGCATAATACACTTGTTGGTCCTCTTGTCTCCTCGTCTTAATTTCTACTCTTTATCTCGACTATAACCATTTATTGGCATTTTTACTAAGAAAGGGAAATACTGACTCCCAATTATTTACTTGTTGTCAATTCAAATTAATGAATTAAAAAAAAAGGACAACATTAAATTTATTTTGGAATCGAATTCAAATTTCCTCCTCAGATCATTTCATTGATTGATCATTAACTTTCCTATTATTCCTCTTTTTGGCCTAATTATTTTAGGGTACGAATAAGCGGAATTGAACTTCGAGAAGTGGTATAGTAGAACTTGTTCATCACACGCTGAAGTTTGTATTTATTACACACGCTGTGCGAAGATATATTTCATTAGTTGGGGGGTCAGACCTGTACTTATTTTATTGCGTTGGGGGTAGCCCACGTCTTGTTGTTCTTCCTGTTTTGGTTATACACTTTTAGCCACTAGTATGTTTTTATGGTATAGATTTTTTCGTCCTTTATTTACATTTCGCTTTTTTGGCTTATTGATTTGGCCACAGTGGGTTATTAGCCGGTTTTAAAATTGTGACCGGTTTTCTTACCCTTTCTTTCCTGTTGTATCCTAGCTTGGGAACGACACACCTGACCCTAAAAGGAGACATTGTTATCCCTCACTACGAGGTTGCGCAATAAATTTAGAAAGAGCAACTGCTCTTTCACTTAAATTTATATTGTGTGTTAATAATCGAACAAAAAAAATAAATAGGTTGTGTCAGCAACTAAACGGTCAACGCTCTCCTCGTTAGTTGAGACTAAATCGCGCTGACTGAGAACTTAACGGCCATGCGGTCCGCGCAACCTGGCTCTACTTTGCGCTTTCCTCTTGGCACTTTTTAACATTTGTAGGGACACATGTAGAGAACCATCAATCCAACTCTAAGTGGAAGTGACATACACATCTTGTCAAAGAAGACGAATCACCCTTATGAATTTGATTGTAATCACAAGCGTCTCCTTTTGTTTGTTCTTCCTAACCTCCCTACAGGTATTGGAAACGCAATCCCAGTCTATTCACGCGATCTCTGCCAAAACGCTGAGATCAATTTAATAGAGTATACGTGTGTGAACAAGCTAGTTCGACGGTTCCGCAGGCCCCCTGGTGAGCGGGTCCAACTGTAAGGTGTCCGGTGTCAATCCTGTCAGACTAAGGAAAGAGATATCAGCATTTAGGTCTGTGTATTCTTTTGGTCCAAAACAAGAGATTTAAATAATTATTCGTTAGCGCCAGATCTCTTGATGGACACATTTAAACATTGGCGAAATTTAGGAAGGTTGGGTTCCTCATTTGAAAAACAGAAATTGTTTGCTTGTCATTGGGGGGGCATATCATTGTTTTTCACCTAACCAAGGCGCAGCCATCTTTTCTCAACTCTTTTTTCCTCTTCCTCATTAGAGTGACAAAGTCTATCGGCATCTCTAGTCTACTTAGACACCCCCTGAACCCAACACAGTCATCCACCACACCTTCAACTAGTGAGTTCACAATCACTGATGCAAAACAACTTAGTTGTCCCACCACACATAGGCTTGTTACACTTCCACAGGCACAGATCTGTGTCAGTCTCGGTCTTCCTCCCATCCCCACGTTTTTTGGCAAACATGCCGCAGGATCTGCAAGTCACACCCATCAACCCATTGGTAAGATGTGAACACTTGGCTGAGAGGCATTTACATGACAGCCTCACCCACCAAGACTTCTGAACTGTTGGTTTATTTTTAATAATAACTCGCTAATGGCGTGAGAAAGATCCTGACAACAATATTCAAGCACAGAACAACAACCACGAGGAGCTTAGGGGTGCACAGGATCCAACCAGCGTCCCTAAGCTCGGCCGGGTTCACAACCCAGCTGAACGCTGAGCGACAAGCACCTCCAATCCCACCACCTTCAAGAGGGAGACATGACACACATGCTCAACGTCGCATAGACAAAGCTTGAGTGAGAAAGTTCCAAGATCAACATCAAAGCACACCAACAGGGAGGGAGCAGGAACACAACGGACAACAATTAAGCTCAAGCATCCACCTCAGACCCCCCCCCCCCCCCCCCCTGGCCTCAGCTCAGCTCGACCAGCAACATGCAACAGCCTGCCACCCGAGAGACCTGGTCAAACAGACTCCCATATGCCGAACAGCTACTATGAGAAAGCCAAGAATGACATCGAGAGACCAAGAATTCTGCGAAATCGAGTGCTTTGAAGACCACCTTGAAAGGTACAGAACTTGAACGGACCATCTGACCCCAACAACTAATACGATACCACGATGAGCCTCTACTGGGTCATAAAAGAACTCCAATAATGCTTACAAGCAGAACAAGGAGTCGCAAGGAAGAGAACACATTCTTCTTAGCCTACATCACTGCTGCGCGACTAGCAGATGTCCCACGTCCAAGAACATGGCATATGACTGAAAGGATCGAAGGGCCACAACCTAAAACCCTCACCCTGCCTCCGCCACACAACCCTTTCCTGCCAAAGAAAGAAAAACCTCCCGTCCTAAGCGACATTGGAGCTGCACACGGGATGAACCATCAAAGACCTCAACAAGCTGTCTGAAAACATCAGCAGGTTCACACGACCCGAACTCCACAGAGGGCCATGACATCCAGGGCTTACCTGCAAGATATCGAATTTCATCTGGAAATGAGACCTCATCATGTGACTGACAGAGTACAGGTATATTACATCCTTAGAAGCCCGATCCATCCCTAAGTCCCCGAGGTAACAAACTTCGCTGAGATCGACGAGCCCAGTCCAAACAAAGTCAAACTAGCCAAGCGACTATCGTGAGGTCTACTGAATTAAAGAGTTTAACAGACCCAGAGTCTGAACTGGACGTGTTGACTGTGCCTTGGTACAAACCCGGCGACGCAGAGGCGGTGCCTTCGGGGGACGGGAGAGCAAAAACCCGAACACACAGCTTAACGCCTACAACCCGACTCCGACAAGCCTCACTTTGGTGCACAAGAACACCAGCCTGTACCTTGAAATAGAGTGTGAACGTTACAAAAGACCTCTGTACACTAAAAATGACACGTGCACCCATGGAGTCATCCACCACATAGAACGATCACTGGCCGGCATCCCACACATACACATGACCACTAAAAAAGCGCGAGAACAGTTTTCTAATGACCTGAACATATCATAGAGGGGTGCGACTATGGAAGAAGACACATGACAGAATATTTCCCTCAACAAGAAAGGTAGACAAAACCATCCACACCTTCTTGACTCTGTCAACAAAGACTCAAAGCCCTTGCACTAGGACGGACGAACCCATTTGGCAATCACACACACCAGAGTCTTCCATCAAAGAGCACAAATGTGACAACCACATGGAAAAAAGGTGCGGACACAACCGCAAAATTTCGCCCGAACCGCTGGAAAATCCATGGACCACCACGCTTCTCGGAACCAAGAGGAAAGAACAACTGGAAACCAAACGAAAGCAACACACAACACAAATATAACAAATCACGCGAGTGTCATAGGTCCAAGTAGCAATCAGGGGTAAGCGCACGAAACCTAAAAAAAAAGAAAAAGCAAAAAAACAAGACAAACAAACCACCTCAGCACCCCTCAGACTGCATCAGTGCTGAGTATTCGCAGAACTGACATCTTACGTCAGAAACATGGAACAGTCCATGAGACAACTGAAAGAGGTTCCAAGACCAGTTTCACACTTGCCACACAAGTTGATTCATCTTGCTGTGACCAGCGACAGAACGGAAGCCCGGTATCACCGGTGCACGAGAGCCGTATTGAAAAGATGTCATGTTTGTAGGGTGTGCCAAGGGATCGCAGTGAAGCCAGTCACCATGACATATCTGCGTGGGGTGGGGAGACAAACAAATCAGACTGAAAACAGACTCTGACCACACATACAGCATGCACTACACATACCTTTAACACACACAAACATTACCTAGCACCCAGAGGTAACCACATCTACTGATAAGCACATTTCAACACACATATTCTTCCCACAGGTAGAATATCCAAAATTTTAGCGTAACAAAGTTACATCTGATACCCACCATAGAGAAACATGCAGGCCATCCTCCATAAACAAGGGTGTAAACACCTGACACTAAGTTAAGGTACATGACACCTAGCTGCACATGACATCCTAAGCTCAACAGTAGATTGTAAGCCATGCTAGGGAAAACCCCAGCAGCAGCTTTGTTTTTTTGTTTTGTTCTCTTCTTTTACCTATCCTTCCTCCTTCCCCTCTTTCCTGAGTAGGTGAAACACCTAGACACCCTGTCAAGGGTCAGAAGGTCTGATATTAGGATTGACTCCCACACCTGAATATCCGCCCGTCCACTCTAAAACCTGAATGGAAGCCAGAGAGCTCCATGCACGATAGGTCAACTCATTTTCATTGCAAATGATGTTACTAGAAAATTAACGGTAAACGTTTAAATTAAGACAACCTAGAAGAACCAAACAAAATTAAACCACAAATTTGATTGGCGAATCAAAATATACAACAACGATTTCCAAAATGATCTAAACTATCCTCAATGGACTAAAACTACATTGACTAGTTGAACTTAACCACGTGTATCCTAAATAACCTGAATGCCTGCACCAGTTACAGTAACTGTCATGGAGGTGTTTCCTTGTTGTTTGCTGTGTGTTTGTCTGCTTCTTCTGCCTTTGTTTCTCCAGCGTCGGCGATGTCTTCAGCTAAACACCTCGCCGATCGAAGGGGGGGATATGTAGCGTGTAAGCGGCCTGAACCAGACAAATTAAAGATTCGATCGAGAGCCTGGTTTGAAACATGAGCCGAATTCCCACAGAAAGGACAGGATGTTGTAAAATATCAACTCCTAGCACCAAAGTCTGAAGCAAGATAACTAACCAACTCTTTCACGTGAACAGCTTTTCAAAAACATTAACAGGGGACACAACAAAAAAATAGAAGAACAAATTAAAGTTTACAATTTCAATTAGAAGAAGAGATTGTCTAATTTGGGGCAAGTAATCGAAGAGATGGACATTCTGACCCTCACATGTAAAGCCATGAGAGTAAACAAGATCGTTGGATTGACATCCCCCCACCTAGCAAGACCAGACTGAAATTCCTAAGAGAGACCTAATTAACCCCTCTGGTACTTCACAGGACAGTATCCTTACTCCCCTGAATGGCACAGAGAATGCCTTCCAATGCATATATGCACCAAAAGCCCAACTCAAAAAGGACTTCTAAATGGATATCAGTCCATCGCTTACCTCCATATCATACATGTAACCCACACATTTGATTATAATGTTTCTAATCGACTTATTGTGTGTGTCTTTTTAAATAATAACCTTACAATAGCTTAAGGGGATCATATTCATGTTTAGTATGTGTGTGTTCGAATCTTCTTGCTTGAAACGTTTCTGACCATCATTTATTTGTCAAATGTATCATATTATTGTTATAGGAATCATGTCCAAATTACTACCCTGCAAGGCGGGGAAAATTCGGACCACTATGCGTTGATAATTATAACATATGATTTAATGAAATGGGTGGGACCAGAACAATGCAACAACGCCCCCGAGAAAGACTATATCTAAAATTTGGTCAAGACAACGCATTTGAGGTGTTTGCCAAAATCACAGTTTTAAATACTCAGAGCAACCATCAAATTTTTGGGTTTTTAGCTTTTGAGCTTGCGTTTATGCTTTTGCTATCAGTCAATCATGCCATCTTTTAGCCTGCTTTTTAGCTGCTGCTTTTAGTCATGC
>NW_024873235.1:0-5329 GCF_018340385.1 Cyprinus carpio | reverse complement strand
ATTTTTTTAAGAGACCTTACTCGTTTTGCTATTTTATTTTAGAGGTATTGTTAGTTTTCCAGCATGCTTTGCATGTTGCTGGAACTGGAGAGTAATTTTTAAATTAAATGCTACTTTTGTTTTTGATGAAGGGAAGCATCTTGACGGTTTTAATGTTCAGTTACGTGGTTGACATTTGTAAGAGTTTCTGTACATTGAAGTTTCCTTGCAGTGCAATCGTGACCCACTGTGCAGAGAGTAAGAGCTTGAGCGGTGGTTAATGGAGACCACCTCCTCTACGAAGATTGCCTTGTTTAATGAAGCAGTTAAGGGTTATGAGAGTAAGTTATAGGTTTTGCCTCGTGTGGCTTAGTGCCGTACTTTCCAGCATTTTCTCAAGTAGTTTCCTACTTGAGTTGATTGGCTGTATTACAGGTCTTGTAAAATGTACAAAATAACAGAAATACAAACACACCCCGACCGGACCCATTCAGACAGACCTCATTTAAAAATCATCAGAACTTTTGAGTAAAAATATAATATAAAACTTTTAAAACAAATGAGCACCATTTCCCTAATAATTATTATTTAAATTTGTTTTGTTTCTTGTTGTTTTGTCTGTTGTATAGATTTTAATTAATTAGGGAGATGGGAGGAGTTCACATTGTCACATGATTTTATTTATTCAGGTAGGAATTCCTTATCAAAAATCCAAAGCCTCTGGAAAAACTACTCAAAAATAGTAGATTGTAATATGTTGCCTTAATTTTTGTAAGGGTAATAGCTCATATCGATTTCGTACAGGGTAGTAATCCATTGGTGTGATTGGTCTATAACATAATAGTATTGTGTTTTTCTTATTTTTATTTCATTTTTTCTGGACTGTAACAAACCAGACAGAAAGTTAAACGTGAGTGGATAACCGTTTCTCCCCCTACCAATTTTATTTGCACTGTTCCTAGTAACATTAAATATGCTAGTTCTAGTTTTAGACTTTTTTAGACTATTCGCTATCGACCTACTTAGCCTTGTATATTTTTACATTCATATATTAAATGGAAAATAGCCTATCCTTAAGAAGACGCGACTTGTGGCTGACCCCAGTGAACGCCACAGGAATAATGATCAGAATGATTGTAAATTAAACATCTCAGATGGCGTTCATTTCAATGGATTTTATCGAGTATCAAGGAAAAGAAGTTAGAACAAAAAAAAAGGAAAGAAAAAGGATTTTTTAATTGTGAACTGTTAGTATGATTTATTGATTTTCGGTGTGATACGCTTTATTTGTTGTCACAGGCAGTCGAGTCCTCACACGTGCAGAAGGTGTTTTCCGCCCCAACTGACCAGCTGCCACTGGGGCCTGGAGTCAATATCTGCCTTTTATACAAAAGACTTCCTATCTAAAAAAAACAACCTTTAAAGATTAAAAGTTTATTTATTTGGTTAATTTACTAGGCCTTCTCCCGCTCCGATGGTTCACTATAAAATGTGGTTTTGTTGTTGTTGTATTTAAATATTTAAAATTTAATTTTATTGGTGTTATATTAATGTGTTGTATTATTTTAATTGATAAAAGAGTAATTCAAATTAATTTATTTTTTTGCTTTATTTTTATTTTACTTTTTTATTTTATAAGTATTTTTTTTTTTGGTTATTAACTTATTGTATTTAATTTGTTTTACTTTTTTTTTTTATTTTTTTATAATTTATGGTGTGGGTTTTAATTATAATTTTTTTTTTAATTTTTTTATGTTAAAAGTATTAACTTTTTATTTAGTTTTAACCCAATTAAAAACATCTTCTTCTCATCAAGACATAATCACATCACAAAATGGTATATGATGATTTTGGGGGGGGGTTATTTTTTTTTTATTTGGAGTTGGTAGACACTTCAGATTCCATGGCTTCTCCTTTTAAAAACTAATTATTCTAAAAAAATATATGTTAAAAAAAAAAATATATAAAAAATGATATATTTAACAGCAGGAAAACCACCTCCCAGAGGACCTTCACAGAGCCTCACTTAGTTGCACTCATTAAAATTAGGTTTGTTTATTTTATTGTTTTAAACAGATAAAGTTTTACTATGACCCTGAATGACCTTTTAATACTTTGAAAAATACCACTGTACATAAATCTAAATCATCAATCTGTTTGCAGATGGTTATAGTTTAATTGTAAAGTAAAAATTAACATGTAAGAAGTTTATTATTATGTAACTAAAAGTTCTGTACTGTTCTATGAACTAAACGCAGCAGCCTCCTCATCTACAGGATCCTGTAGTATAAAAGCACCTGCTGTGTTGTGTGACAGACAAACACCACAACAAACCACGTTCATTGCTTGCAAAAGAAAATATTAAAATTATAGAATAAAACTCCCCTTTAGAGGAAAATCTGAAAGCGTAAGTCACTGTTAAAGCACTCAAAAACCCACCGTTATTTACACAGATTCACAAAAATCCACAAGCCTTTCTATGAAGCAGCTACAACGAAAATTCATGGCTTTAGTTTGCCTATGAAACACTTTGATATTCCGTATAGGGGAATCGATTTTCTGGCTGTTTTGTTTAAATGGAGGGGAAAAGAAGAGAAGAAAAAAAACATCAACTCTGAACATCCTGCTTTCACGTTTATTCGAGCACGAGAAAACAAGATGGGCTGCCGAGACTCCGCGTCAGCTATAATTTTAGGGAGCGTCTTTTAAACTCACAAACAAAGCGAGAAAAATGTGAGGCGCCACGTAGGATTTAAAATCAAACTACATAAACGCTTTTATCAATACTAAATAAACACGATTGGCAATTACACCTATAAAATTACTCACATATACAGGATATTATTGGACGTTTCAAAAAATACATATAGGAAATACACGTGCACACTTAATATGAAAATCCACACAGCCAATACATATTAGTTAAGTATAAATGAATGCAGTATTGTGAATATAACTTGCGTTTACATACAAAGTGGACGCATGCATACACCTAAAGACACTCGCTTAAGGTATAAACTCGACCCGTGCATATACCGTGAACTTGCAAAACATACAATCAGATCTGAGATTTCTCAACGGCAATCGGGTGAAAGGGACACATTTAGCCGTCTAGCCCATCATAGACGTCCAATTCATTTTTGCACTCATGGCGATCGCCCCCAGTGGAACTTCATAAGGTGAAACTGGCAAACAAAATTCGGTACAATAGGAACTTAATAGGGAGTGGGAAGGCTCTCCGTAGACGGTTCTGGTGAGGCACTGATGTGTCGGCAGCTAGAAAAACTAACTAAATATGCCAAGAACGGCTATCACCCGCCTACCTAAAGATGATCCATCTCGTATTGTCCACTTTTTCCTCCGAATGCAGCGCTAATTGAAACTATGAGTGTAGCACAACTCCACAAACACTCGCACATACTTATAAACTCGATGCACGCGTACAGATCGATCCGTTTATCATTCATTCTTTCGGTTTTCTTATTGAAACCAAAAATGAAAAAAATAATAAAACTAATCAGGGTATCTTCCGTCCATTCCAAATCAGGTTTTTCAATTTAAAAAAAAAGGGGGGGAAAAACGAAAAATGTCTAAATCGTTTTTCCCTATTTATTATATCCGTCAATAAAATGAAGAGTACAGGGAGAGTAAAAAGAAGACGGATTTTAAAAAGAAGGAAGTAATACATTTTCCATATATTTCATTTTTCTCAAATCTTCTACTTGTTTTAACCTAAATGGTGAAAAATTAAATAAACAAAATCTTAAAAAGCTAAATTTTCCACGACAGAGCTGCATTTTTTCATCAGCATCCTTGCAGTCAAACGGCAGGGGAGCAAAGACGCGCAAACGCCTTATTCATCTAGGCTTCGATACCTTTTAGCACAGGCCATCTTTTACGCAGCCGATTGTGATCGTCAACCATATACATGTTTCGTAGTTTTTGATCATAGGGTGACTGATGAAAATATTTCTGCGCACCATAACACACAAAGTCGGGGTTTGGTGTGTACAAACTGCTCTGCGATGCTCTTCGAGGGAGGTGGTTCCCGCAGATTTTGCAAAGAACCAACGAGGGGGGAAAAGACGCAGCCCACGTTGATGATAGTCCATCTAGAGCTGGACAGTGGCCAGACGCATGGAACTATTTTTTTTTAAGTTTATTTATTTCATGTTTATTTCATGTTAGGTAAGGGGGCATTTGACTATGTTATGAATGCAAGCACTTATATTGCATTTCATTATCGTATATCTTTGCCAGGACTAATGAGCGAAGATCTGGCATGACATGTACTACTCCGATGATAGTAACACCTTTGGGTCGATCATTTAACACTCACACACACGCACACCTATCATAAACACCATGCGTATCGTGTTTAACCTGTACCATCACACTACACCGTTTACTTTGGGACACCTATCCAAGGGGGAAGGTATAGTCCATGCGGAGTTATGTAATACGAAAGTCTCGGTAAGTTTTATAACGTGTACTATACCACTCTTCCCCCCCTTTCACACTGTGGATACCTAGTACACACACACACACACACACACACACACAATTAGTATAATGCATACTAATGAGTTATATCATAAAAACAAAATTTTCTTCTGAACAGTTTGAAATTGGTGTTAAATGTGACAGCAGGTCAATTGGTCTAACTAGAATTGAGAATCATTGTGAACTAATTCAGCATGTTTTGAACATTTAAACTGCACTGCCGGTTTTTGAAGCCTGGATTTTCTTCAGAGAAACTGTTGACAAAAAACAGCATGTGGATCAAATCCGGTGTTGACCAGGGAAAAGAGTTCTATATGGGCCTGTATATCCAAGAGCTGCTGTCCAGACACCAGATACAATATAAACAGGCAACCATATGTTACAGACAAAATCATCATGGGGTAAAGTTTTTCCCTGCACATTAAAAACCTCACCTGAAGTCCATCATTTCTTTCAACAAGAAACCATAAAATAGTATGTTACTGTATCCACAAAACTTAACAGTTGAGCGCATATGGCCAAACATAAATAACAGAGAACTATACTATCCCACTGAAAGAGCCCTGCTGCAAACCTTCAAGACCTATAGGTGCTCAACATGGAGGACAACCAACTATATTTCTGTTCCATCTCACTGTCAGGTTTCCTCAATGGGCTGAATGAACTGTGGCTATCATGCAATGCACATAGGATTGCAGGTATTCTCACAACATGCCTTTCTTTTTTTGGTTGTAACGATGTACACATACAAAACACTATATCAAATCATTATTTTGTCTATATTGCCCATGTGTCAAGCTTACATGTACAGATTTTGTGTCCTCTCTATGATCTAGATCCCAGCCAT
>NW_024873234.1:0-1857 GCF_018340385.1 Cyprinus carpio | reverse complement strand
TGTCGACTGCAAAGATAAAGTTGACGATGCTGTCTCGCGATCTTCGCAGTAGTGAACGCGCCAGAGAAATGCACAGTTCATACGGATTAACTTTAAATAAGCAGAGAGCGAGTCGTTTCTTTGTTTGAATTGTCATGTTTAAAAATTAGACCAGTCTGTGCGTCAAGTAGGCGCGAGTTACGGTAATTTATGAAGGTGGAGCCCAGTTCGCGCGGTGCCTCGTGTCGTGATTACTCTTGTCTTCTATCTTTACTTCTTATTTATTAAATCCAGGAATGCTTGATGAAACATTGATTAAAATGAAGGATACATTATACAAAAGAAATTCACTTTAAAGGAACGGCTTTGTTGCTTGCTTTTTGAGGTCTCTGTGAAAGTGGTTAAAGAACTTTTAGTGACGTTTTCAGCGGCCCTCACGTCTGTGTAACATTGTTTTTTCCTCATAAATGCGAACACCGAAAATAAAAATAAAATGAATATTTTATGTTCTGTGGAGAACTGTGTTCTCTTTCTTCCTCCAGTGGGTAGTATTACTTCTGGTTTTGCGCAGTGTAATTCAGAAGGATAAGTGTAACCCTGGTCTTACTCTCATCTTTAACACATTACTACTTAGGCCTATTTATTAGCGCACTTCCGCCTCCTATTGGTTAGACTAACAAAAATATGGGCACAAAAATATGGGACAGGAATATAAGACAACATTTGTGTAGTTTCAATCCGACAACAGCCATCCATCCACTCCATTACCACTACACAGTAATAATAATTTTATTGCAATCTAGAAGGTATTAGTGGGATGAGCCAAACAATGTATTTTAATGTAAATTACATGTATCCTTTGAATGAATTTTGACTGTTGATGTGTTGTGCTTGTACGCACTTCATAGTATTTGTAAATGAACATGCCGGACTTATAAGTCCCACCCGCCTCTACTGCACCTTCCACATTTTCAGGTATTTCGTAGACGCTTATATGGAAGGAACAAAAGCACAAGGGAAACTGGGACAAAGTGCCATTGCCTCAGTACCTAAGATCCCCACAAAGTTTGTGGAGATCAAGATCTACCGGACCATCAGGGCAGAAACACTTTTTTCGAACTTTATTGCTGAGCACTATGTGCCAGTGTTCTATAGCTGACCATGCTGGACCATTATTTAAGAAGATGTTTCCAGATAGTTCAAATTTGCCCAGCCGTACGGCTAAAGTTCCCTCGCACCAAAGACCAGCAGCTATATTAAACACACTTTCCTCACAAATGATAAAAACAGGTAATTCCAGTGACCTTTATGTGCCGCTTCCCCATTCAGCATTGCAAACCGATGGTAGCACGGTGACATGGATGATGTTCCGCTTTATCCTGTGGTTGTCCCGTTGTCTATGATCCCAGTGTTTGGACACCTAGTTGTAGTACTCCTGAAAATTGTTGAGTGTGAGAGTCTAATGGCGAACAGGGAGATAGAATCTCATTAACCAGGAACTACACACAAAAGGAACATACCATGGGGCAATTGTGTAAGCTTTTCTGCTGACAACGCCTCGTGTCATGCAGGGGTTAGAAAGGTTGTGCAGAATCATAAGTCACAGATCCCCAAATTTACATGGTCGGCTGTGTATGACACCTAACATTTAGCAGCGGAAAAGGCTTCAAAGAAGTCTATGATTGACATTGAAGACAGCGAATTATCTACTACTACCGTGAAACGAGTAGACAAGAGGAATAAGCTTGCGCGTGCCTAACAAATGCTGTGCGACACTGATGTGAGGAAGATTTTGAATTATGCTCGACCAGTGGCTGGCTCTTGGCCAAATGTGTCAATCGACTCCTACAGCAGTGGGAACCTCTGACTCTGTTTTTT
>NW_024873233.1:0-1932 GCF_018340385.1 Cyprinus carpio | reverse complement strand
TAAAGTGCTGACCTGTGCTACTCTGAACAATGGCAAAGTTGAATTTAATCTATTCTTATCACTGGTATGTAAACTTTTTTCTATTTTTATTTTATTTTGTAAATCTTCACAACTGCTTTCAATTGAATTGTTTAGTTTTTTACTTCATAAACTGTAAAATGTTAATTAAGGGCACCTATTAGGCAAAATGCTGTTTGGACATAAATATGTGAGCACAACCACCCTACAATGATAAAAATCCACCCAATCCTTATTTTTTTAATCTCCATTAAACCAAATCAGGTCTCATTAGACCAGCTTGTTCTATTCTATGAGCAGTGTGATTGTACATGTTTAGGGCTCCGCCACAGCCGATGACTGACAGGGTCCAGCATGTACTGTAGTTTCTGCTCTCCGTAGAGTGTTTTGGTGGACATGATATGTACAGGTAGATGCCACATTCGACTGCTGCAGATACATTACAATCAACCAAAACAAACACGCCCCTGCCCCAAAAAAGCTTCTTGCCTTTATTTTGATTAGCTCCCGCCCCACACATACACAACCCAGGCAATGATTAGTGTCTGTGAAACAAAGCCAAAAACAATGTGTACACCATGTCTTACACCGGACATGAGCGCGTGGCAATAATAATATGTGCTAGCTTCATATCTAAGAATCTTCAGAGGTGTCTGCGCTACAGTACTACCAGTTACAGATAGAACGTAGTAACCTGCAGCGGGTTAGCAACCACTACATCACTGCTACCTAGAACAGTAAAAACTGGCCTGCCGGATGGCCATGGTCTCAGTGTATGTGAGCAGAGGAGCGATACACAAATTGCAGGAATATATGAAGGTAATTGATGCACACTGGTACCGGCGGGAATCATGTGGGGGTTCTGACGTAGCCAGCGTTGTACTGAAGCAGACACCGTAGTCCAGCGGCCTTGGCGAGGTATATACACTCGTGGCCGTGCTAGCGGGGGCTGATTGTAGGCACAGTGTTACTCACATATTGAAATAAACAAGCAACCTCGTTCAGCGTCGGTCCCTAGGGTGGCGGACTGCCAGCCGAAGAAATGTACACCGGGCCTGATCTCTTGCCGATTCAAGGCCTGGCTTGTTGTGCCACAATGTTTTCCTCTTTTGTTGTTTGAGGCCTCCATCTCTAATCGTTCTGGTGGGCGTCTCTCAGCTAATGTCCAGTCCGGTAGACACGAACGCTCTCTCCTTCCGCGGCATGTGAGTAGACACGCCCCTTTTCTGCTGATTGGCTACAGTTTGGTTTGTGGCTATTCGCCCGAGTCAGTTTTTGTTCCAAACGCGTGTTTTGAAAAAAATGCTTACCCTGCCTGTGTAATTATGCACTGCGATTGAGTCGGTAGTTAAAAATCTTCACAACGTTGTTTCTCCTGAGGATACAGAAATCAGGTGTAGTGACGGTGGCCGACCAGAATCCAGTGTAAGCACCAATATACACACAGTCAGGACTTTTTATTTTTTAGACCGTATACTCAGTGTTTTAGACAAAAGAATGAAAGAAGGAAGTCTGTGACAGATAGTACCAAAGATAAAAGGAATCACGGACATAAATTTGCTAACATAAAATCAGTGAGAAGTGTCAATTATTTTGATTAAATGTAACAACTTATTTGTTTTTCTGTTGTTGAAGACCAAATTGTGGTAAAATTTATCCAAAGGGTTTCGACCTCTTTCCCCTCTTTTTTTTTGTTTTTGTTTTTATCAAGACAGTGTGACTTTATTAAAGAACCATGTTTTTTCTTCTATCTCTCTCTTTCTCTCAATTGTAGTTTAACAACTGTGAATTTTTGACAGATCTATTTGTTACTACAATTTTAAATGTCTTTAAGTAAATTTTTGGCTTTTACATAGAACACAAATCTAATAATCTTTTATTGGTGATTTGTTTCTATACATTTAACTATTTTTT
>NW_024873232.1:0-520 GCF_018340385.1 Cyprinus carpio | reverse complement strand
TAAACCATCCAATCGGTAGTAGCGACGGGCGTTGTGTACAACAGGGTCAGGGACTTAATTCAACGCCGAGCTTATGACCCCCCGCGCTACGAGTGAATCCTCGTTGATGTTAAATAGTTTCAAATCAAATCCGCAGTGTCCCATCACAAGCGGGGTTCAGCGGTTACCCGGACTTGGAGCCTCTCGGCGCAGGTAGAGACCCACAACGCGATAGTGATCCGCCCCCATTGTTTGGCGCCGCGTGCAGCCCCGGACATCTAAGGGCAATCACAGAACCTGTGTTATTGCTTCCATCTCGCGGTGGCTGAACGGCCACTTGTCCCTCTAAGGAAGTTGGACGGCCGACCGGCCACGGGCCCGCGTAAACCTATTTTAGCAAGCCGGCAGTTACTCGTTTCGTTATCGGAATATAAAACCAGACCAAACGCTACACCCACTAAGAACGGCCATTGCACACCCCCAAAGAATCGAGAAAGAGCTATCAATCTGTCAATCCTGTCCGTGTCCGGGCCGGGTGAGG
>NW_024873231.1:7068-8079 GCF_018340385.1 Cyprinus carpio | reverse complement strand
TACTTCGTTCCAGTTACGTATTACTGTCCACACAAGTGCGAAAACCTACTTTATCTGTTAGAGAATGTTGGTTTTTTCAAGTTTAAATTTAAAAGCTTGCACATTAATGATGTTTCAAAGATGTGAAATAAAATGTCTTTTTTCAGGAAATACGGGTTTTAATTTTTTTAGTAGTTCTTGGCCCCTTGGAACTCATTTTAGAGCTACTGAGAAAAAAGACTCTTATTTTAAACCCGCTTTTGAACAGTAACATTCTGTTAGTGCAACTAGCCAATCAACAAAAAAAAAATCCCAAGTGCTAAAAAAATTTTTTTTTTTCTCTGTTGAAACGATGGTTTGAAAAGATAAGACTAAAACTTACCCACATTAAAGATGTTTCTAACATTTTAAATGAAATTTTTGCAATGAAAAAAATTCTGTGTACAG
Organism: Cyprinus carpio; assembly: GCF_018340385.1. NCBI lineage: Eukaryota > Metazoa > Chordata > Actinopteri > Cypriniformes > Cyprinidae > Cyprinus > Cyprinus carpio. The sequence goes on along the minus strand of NW_024873231.1, from coordinate 7,653 downwards.
AAACACTCTGTTTGTGCAACTAAGCAAATGAACAGAAACAAAGCACACAAGTGCTGAAAACCATCTTTCTCTGTTAGAGTATGATGGTTTGTACAAAGTTAAGACTAAAGCTTGCCCACATTATAGGTGTTTTGTTTGAGGGTTCTAGCGTAAAACGCTCAGTTTAGCGGCTTCTGTGAACAGAAACACTCTGTTAGTGCAACTAAGCAAATGAACAGAAACAAAAGCCCAAAAGTGCTGAAAACCTTCTTTCTCTGTTGGAGTATGATGGTTTTGTCCAAAGTTAAGACTAAGAAACTTGCCAACATTATAGGTGTTTCTAACATCTTAAATGAAATACTTTTGCAATGCAGAAAACAGATTTCAGTGAGTTACTAGTTTTATGATCATGAATTTATGTTTGAGCTTCTAAGCGTAAAACGCTCAGTTTAAGCGCTTCTGTGAACAAAAACACTCTCTGAGTGCAACGAAGTAAATGAACAGAAACAAAGCACACAAGTGCTCAAAAAACAATCTTTCTCTGTTAGAATATGATAGTTTTGTACAAAGTTAAGACTAAAGCTTGCCCACATTATAGGTGTTTCC
>NW_024873231.1:0-7033 GCF_018340385.1 Cyprinus carpio | reverse complement strand
CTAAGTTAGATTATGATGGTTTGTACAAAGTTAAGACTAACGCTTGCCCACATTAAAGGTGTTTCTAACATCTTAAATGAACTGATTTTGCAATACAGGAAAAACCAGATTTCAGTGAGTTACTAGTCTTATGACCATGAACTTAGGCTGGCCTTCTAAGCATAAAACGCTCAGTTTAAGCGTTTCTGTGAACAGTAACTCTCTGTTATTACAGCTAAGCAATTGAAAAGAATGAAAAGCAGACAAGTGCTGAAAACCTTCTGTCTCTGTTAGTGTATGATTGTTTGTTCAAAGTTAAGAATATAGCTTGCCCACATTAAAGATGTTTTCCACATCTTAAATTAAATGTTTTAGCAATGAAGAAAAACAGATGTCAGTGAGTTAATTAGTTTTAAGATCTTGAACTTGAGGCTTGAGCTTCTAAGCATAAAATTCTCAGTTTAGTGTTTCTGTGAGGAGGTAACACTGTTTCAGTGCAACTAAGCAATTGAAAAGAATGAAAAGCCCACAAGTGCTGAAAATCGTCTTTCCTCTGTTAGAGTTATAGTGGTTTGTACCAAGGTGAAGACGTATGCGTTGACCACATTTAACGGTGTTTTTCTAACACTTAAATGTGACTTGCGTATTAGCAATGCAGAACCACCAGGATTTCAGTTGATTTGAGCGTAGTTTTATGTCATGTAACTATGATGTTTGAGCTTCGTATTGCATAAAAGGGCCAGATTAGCGCTGCTGAGAACAGAAAAACAAACTCAGCACAATAACGGCAATATGACAGAAAAGAAAAAAGCACGACGAGGGCTGAAACCTTCGTATCTCTGTTGAGAGTATAAATGAGTGTTGGGTTCAAAGTTGAGACTAACGCTTGCCAGAAAAAAATGAGGTTGTTTTCATAAACATCTTAATGAAAGGTTAATGGCAATAATAGAAACAAGATTTCAGTGAGTTACACAGTCTTATGAATCATTAAAACAGGGTAAGCCCTTGAGCTATTAAGCATAAAACGCCTCAGAATTTCGCCTTTCTCCTGAACAGAAACACGCTGTTAGTGCAGGCTGAAGGCGACACTTAATGAAAGAGAAGCCCCAGGCGCGCTGTGTGTGCTGTGACAACACGTATTACGGGGGGCGGCTGTCATGTCTGGTTAGAGTTTAGTGATGGTTTGTTACACAAGTGTAAGACTAAAAGCTTTGCTCCACCCTAGCCGTGCCTCTGTAACATCCTCTAAAAAATGAATCGCTTGTATTCGCCACTATGCAGATTCTAAACTCATAAGAAATATTCCAATGTGAGTCTTTCTGACGTAGTTTTTTTGATCCCATTCTACCTTCATGGTGTTGAGTATTCATCTAATGCGCAAGTATAAACGCTCGTAGCGATGCCGTGCGAAGAGAAACACTATGGTAGTGCACTAAGGGCAAATTAACAGAAAAGCAAGCCCAAAAGTGCTGGAAAAGCCTTCTGTCTCTGTTAGTGGGTATGACTGTTTGTATAATCTAACAAAGTATAAGACTAAAAGCTTGCCCACATTAAAGATGTTTCCAACATCTTAAATGAGTGTTGGTTTGCAATGCAGAAAAACAGATTTCATTGAGTTACTAGTTTAAGATCAGGGCACTTCAGGCTTAGAGCTTCTAGCATAAACGCGCTCAGTTTAGTGTTTCGGAGGAGTACACTGTTTGTCACAGTGCACCTACCAATTGAAAGAATAAAGCCCACAGTGCTGAAAATCGTCAGTTTCCATCTGTATAGTATGAGTGTTTGGACAAAGTTAAGACTAATGCGTGACCACATTAAAGTGTTTCTAACATCTTAATAACATTGTCGTTAGCAATGCAGAAAACGGATTTCATAGTTTAAACTGGAGTATGTATGGTCATGAACTTATGTTTGGAGCTGCGAGCATAAAAGCGTCAGTTTAAAAACCGCTTCGTAAAAAACAGGAACCCATACTGTTAGTGCAAAAAAAGCGAGGCGGGCAATTTGAAAGAAAGAGAAGCCCAAAAGTGATAAAACCTCTTTCCTCTGTGAGGTGCCTATTTGCAGCGGTCTAGGCATACAGAAATCGCTCAAGTCAGCGCTTCTATGTGTCACCTAAGTGCCGAGAGATTAAAGGACGACTATGGCGGCCGCCGTGCAGCGCTGTCAAAAGTTAGTGCCCACTAGCGCAAATCTTCATTTTCATGACATCCCAGTACACAGCCCTGCAAAGACAAGACTCACTTATAAGCGACTCTTAGGCTGTGTTCTAGGCATGCAGAGTAGTGACGTTTGCATTTTGTGCTAAGTCGCACGCTGCCTATTATGTTTAGTATTTATGAATTGGCTCTTTGATACACAAGACATATATAATTCGATGTATCTGAGTCGAAGAAAGACCGCTGTGTCGACACACCACACAGAAAGCGAACGCCTGATCGCGTTGAGTGCTAACGATCTTAACTGAAATGTTTTTGCAATGCCAGACCACAGCCGCCAACAGATTTCATGACGTTACTAGGTTTTATGAATATAAACTCCAGTTGTTCTTCAGCTTCTAAGTATAAAAACGTTCTTTTTATCGTTTCTGCATGAACAGTAACACTCTGTCAGTGCAAATCGAGCTACGCGAAATATGAAAAGAAATGTAAAAGGGTTCACAAGGTGCTATGAAACGGTGTCTGATTATCTCCTGTGTGCGAGTATGGACCGTTGTGGTCCCCCACGTTAAAGATTTCAAAGCTTGCCCACTTGTTTGAGATTCTCAGCATTAAACTATTCAGCTTGGCGGTTCTGTGACCAGTAACACTCTGTGTAGAGTAAACGCATAGCGCAATAAAAAAGAACTAAAGACCATGTTAACTCAAGCTGAAACCCGTTCATTCACCGTTAGAGCATGACTGTTATTGCGCCCAGTTACGCTTCGAGCTTTGCACATATTAAGAGTGGTTATTCGGAACATGTCTTAAACTGAACATGTTTTGCAAAGCAGTAAAACAGATTCATGGAGGGTGGAGGTTTATCGGTTGTCAACGTCAATGAACTGCAGTTTGATCTTCTTAGCATAAAACGGTCAAGTTTAGTGCTTCTGTGAGGTGAGGAGACCAGAGTGCAGAGAGTAACACTCTTTGTTTTGCACACTTCAGCAATTAAAAAGAGAATGAAAGCCCACAACCACGCGCTGCCGAAAATGACTCATGATCAAGCCGTTCATCTAGTGTATGACTGTTTGTGCAAAGGTAAAGATTAAAGCTTGCCCACATGTTTGAGCTTCTAAAGAATAAAACGCTTCAGTTTAGCGTTTCTGTGAACAGTAACACTCTGTTAGAGCAACTAAGCAATTAAAAAGAACGAAAAGCCACCAACTGCTGAAAACGCTCGTTCTCCTAGTGTATGAATGGTTTGTGCAAAGTTAAGCACTAAAGCTTGCTCCACATTAAATTGGTTGTTTGCAGCATCATTAAATGAAATGTTTTTTTGCAATGCAGAAAACAGATTTCAGTAAGTTACTTAGTTTGCTTCATGGTCATGAACTTATGTTTGAGCTTTCTCTAATCATAAAACGCTAATTTTAGCGCTTTTTGTGAACAGTAACAATCTGTTATTGCAACTATGCACCGCTTGAAATGTTGCGAGAAGCGCCCATGTAAGGTGCTGAAAAACCTTCTATATCTCTGTTAGATGTATTATTGCTTTTTTAAATGAACGGCAAGCAGGGTCACAGTATCAAAGACTCTAAGCATAGTGCCCGCACAGTAAGGTGTTTCGTAACATCAACTTAAATCATGATTGATTTTGCAATACAGAAAAACAGATTTTCAGTGAGTTAGAACTGTGAGTTTAATTCAATTGAGTCTCTGAACATTATTGCTCGTTATGACCCCATACGCATGCAACTTCCAGCTTCGAGACGTTTATGTGGAATAGTACCGCTGTAGGGTGGTTAAGAAACGGTAGCCAGTATGGGAATGAAAGGAAAGAAGGCCATCAAGAGCCAACGCCTTCTATGTTCTCTGTTTAGGTAGCGACTGTAAGACAAAATGAAAGAACTAACGCTTGTCCCACAACAAAGATAGACTGAAAAAACTGTTGAATGAACTGTTTGTGCAATAAAAAAAAAACAGAACTCAGTTAAGTTACAACAATGTAAGATCACTGAACCTAAGTTTTGGGCTTTGATCTTCTAAGCGTAAAACTTTTTCTACAGTGTTTGACTCTGTTATTTGCAATGGTTTTTACACTCCTGGATAGTGCAGAAAATAAGCAATTGAACCCAGCACTAGTAACAAGCAGATGAGATGAAAGACCCACAACAGCTAAAATTAACTTGTTATGGATCTTTTTTTTCTGCCAATTACGTGCAAAAAACAGATTTCGGGGAGTTACTTGGGAGAAAATTGAACCAGACCTAACTGATGTTTCGCTGTCTAAGCATTAAAACGCTCAGTTTTAGGCAATTTTTTCCCTGTGAGGAGTGTGCAACACATGAATCAGTGCAACTAAGCAATTGCAGAATGCAAGAATACAAAGCAGAATATTACACCTTCTTACTCTGTTAGAGTATGATTGATTGTACAAAATTAAACCTCAGGCCTTGCCCACATTCAAGGTGTTTCTAACATCTAATGATGGTGTCTTTTTGCAACTGCAGAAAAACAGATATCAGTGAGTTAACTAGTTTTTATGACCATGCAACTCTATTTTTTTGAGCTTCTAAGAATAAAAACCGCCAGTTTAAGCGTTGCTGGTGAATTCACACTTGGTCAGTTCAACTAACTGTCGAAAAGAATGGCCCCACAGTCGAAACACCTTTGCTTTCTCGGTTAGAGTAGGGATGCGTTTGTACCAAGTTAAGACTAAACTTTGGTTCCCAACATTAAAGGTGTTTTCCTATATCTTAACTAGAAAATGTTTTAGCGAATTCAGAAAACAGATTTCAGTGAGTTACTGGTTTATGCTTACATTAATGATATTTGGGCTTTCTACGCATAAAACCGCTTCATAGTTTAGGAGCGCTTATTTGTGTGAACAGTCAACACTGGTATCTAGTTCTTGGCAATAGAAGCAAAAACGATGAATACAGAAATGAAAAAGCCTTCACACAATTTAACTGAAAAACCGTTCTAATCCTCTGTTTCGAGGTATGATGGTTTGTACAAAAGTTTAAGACCTAAAAGGCTTTGCCCACATAAATGGTGTTTTCTGTCTAGTCATAACCATCTTAAAAAAATGAATTGATTTTTGGCAATAAATACAGAAAAACAGATTTCATTGATGTTTTCCTAGTCTTATGAACCATGAACTATTTTTGAAGCTTCTAAACATAAAAACGCTCATTTAGCGTTTTCCTGTGAGTGAGTAACCACTTGTTGTCAGTGCAACTAAGCAATTTGAAAGAATGAAAGCCCACAAGTGCCTGCGAAAAACTTCTTTTTCTGTTAAGTAGGATCGTGTTGTTTACAAGTTTAGACTAAGGGCTTGCCCCACTTAAAGGTGTTTCTATCTAAAAATCCGTTGAATGTTTTTTGCATACTACAGCAAAATCGATTTCAGGAGAAGTACTAGTTTTTAATATGGCATGAACTTAGTTTATCGTGATCTTTTTCTAAGCTAAAACACACTCAGTTTAAAATCGCTTTTTTGTGTGAAAGTAACAATCTTTTATTGCCCCACTAAAACAAATGAACCAAAGAAAGCCCACAATGCTGAAATGGTTCAGAGTTCCTGGTAGAGTTTGACTGTTTGGTTACAACGTTTAAGACTAAGCTTGCCCCACAATTAAAGATGGCTTCTAACATCGTAAATAAATGTATTTTTGCGATGCATCTATATATAGTTACTGTGATTATAACCAGTTGTTTATGATCCTGAAGACAATTTTTTCAAGCTTCTGCGATTTTCACGCTCAGTGTAACGCACTTCTGTTTGAACGTAACTCTTGGTTTATATGTGCAACTAATGCAAATTTGAAAAGACTGGAAGCACACAAGTGCTGAAAAACCTTCTTTCCCCTCTGTTAGAGGATGATAGATTGTACGAAGGTTTAGACTAACGCTTTGCCCCCCACATGATAATGTCTTCTAGTTCTAACATCTTTACAATGAATTGGTTAATTGCATTATACAACCAGAAACAACAGATTTTCACGTGATTTAGTATATTTGTGAAGTGGGTCCCTAAACTTCATATGTTTTGAAGCGTCTAATGACACGCATAAAAAACCCACAGTTACAGTGCTTCTTCGTGACAGAAAACACTCTGTAGGGCATCTAAGAAATGAACAGAAAGAAAGACAACAAGTGCTTGAAATCCTTCTTCTCTGTCTAGAGTCTGATGGTTGTACAACAGTAAGACTAAAGACTTGCCCACATTGAAAGGTCGTTTCTAACATCTTAAATGAAATGTTTTTGAATGCAGAAAAAGGATTTCACTGATGTTACTAGTTTTATGGAACATGAAACTCAGGTCCTGAGCGGCTAGCATAAATACGCCTCAGTTCAGCACATGTGAAGAGAAACACTCCTGCTTAGTGCAACTAAGCAAATGAAGCGTTTTGGAACAGTAACATGTGTCAGTGCACATAGCATTGAAAGAATGAAGCCACAAGTGCTGAAAACCTTCTTTCTGTTAGAGTAGATGGTTTGTGACAAAGTTAGACTAAGTTGCCACATAAGGTTTCTAACATCTTAAATGAAATGCTTTAGCAATGCAGAAAACAGATTCTGAGTTACTAGTTATGGTCATGACTGTTTGTCAAGCTTCTAAGCATAAAGCTTGCCAGTTAGCGTTCTTGAACATAACACTTGTATGCAACTATGCAATGAAAAGAACAGAAAGCCACACAGTGCTGAAAACCTTCATTCTGTTAGTTATGATGTTTGTACAAAGTTAGACTAAGGCTTGCCCACATAAGTGTGTTTCAACATCTTAAATGAATTGATTTGCAATGCGAAAACCATTTCTGTAGTTACTAGTTTTATGAGTCTAGACTAGTTTCTGAGTTCTAACATAAAAACGCCAGTTTAGCGCTTCGTGAACAGTAATCTCTGTTAGT
>NW_024873230.1:0-11413 GCF_018340385.1 Cyprinus carpio | reverse complement strand
TTGACAATTTTCTCTCATATCGCGGAAATGGCTTTCCATCCATTTTTGTGCTATAACATATATAAACATGGATCCAAAACCGTAATATGTAAAAAAGAATTCACAACTTTTATCCATTCATGTGTAACCTCAAATAACTTTATCTATCTATCTATCTATCTATCTATCTATCTATCTATCTGTCTGTCTGTCTGTCTGTCTGTCTGTAACTATTTATGTTAACTTGATCTTGATTTTTCTTTTTATATAATTTCTTGGAGATAGAGTTTCTAAGAAAATAAAGATAGAATGCAATTCATTGTGAAATGTATAAAAAATAACTGGGACAAGATTTGCCACGCCTTCTGCAATATAACCAATTTTGTTATGGACAATTTTCTCTCATATCGTGGAAACGGCTTTCCATCCATTTTTGTGCTATAACATATATAAACATGGATCCAAAACCGTAATATGTAAAAAACAATAAAAAACTTTCAATCCATACATATAAAAACCTCAAATAACTTTATCTATCTATCTATCTATCTATCTATCTATCTGTCTGTCTGTCTGTCTGTCTGTAACTATTTATGTAAACTTGATCTTGATTTTTCTTTTTATATAATTTCTTGGAGAGGAAAACTACTCGAAGTTTTGACTCATATCACTTCACACATACATTAAATGCCTTTGATGAACTTTGTCCATTTAAGCACGTTTGAGTCTTTGCACTCAATAACAAAGTGGATCCACATCCGTTATATGTCCCCCTAAAAAAATTTGAAGCTTTATAGAGCGTCTAAGAAAATAAAGATAGAATGCAAATCATTGTGAAATGTATAAAAAATAACTGGGACAAGATTTGCCACGCCTTCTGCAATATAACCAATTTTTTTATTGACAATTTTCTCTCATATCGCGGAAATGGCTTTCCATCCATTTTTGTGCTATAACATATATAAACATGGATCCAAAACCGTAATATGTAAAAAAGAATTCACAACTTTTATCCATTCATGTGTAACCTCAAATAACTCTATCTATCTATCTATCTATCTATCTATCTATCTGTCTGTCTGTCTGTCTGTCTGTAACTATTTATGTTAACTTGATCTTGATTTTTCTTTTTATATAATTTCTTGGAGAGGAAAACTACTCGAAGTTTTGACTCATATCACTTCACACATACTTTAAATGCCTTTGATGAACTTTGTCCATTTAAGCACGTTTGAGTCTTTGCACTCAATAACAAAGTGGATCCACATCCGTTATATGTCCCCCTAAAAAAATACAAACGCCAATAGCTAAAACAGATTTAAAATTCAAGCCAATTGAGACCATAGAGGGCACTCAAAGAAACACTATGATGCCAAGTTAGGAGTTTTAAGACAAAATATTATCGAAGTGGATCCAAGTCACCAACATAGTTTGGAGTTTTAGGACGAAACATTATCGAAGTGGATCCAAGTCAAGCTACCTAAGAACCTAGGACGAAACATTATCTAAGTGGATCCAATTCTAGCTACCTAAGACCAATAGGGTCCCACTGTATATTAAGTGTCCCTAATACATTGGTACATGGTATCAGCTGAATACAGCTGTAATGTTTGTGTAACTACTCATATGTAACAACCCACTGAATGGTATGTGTAAGTACAAATGTGTAACGGGACATTGGTAACAACATTTTTTGGTAATGAAAGTACAAATGTGTAACAGGACTAACAGCACTTTTTTGTAAAGAAAGTGTTACACTTTATAGGGCCCGAGCACCATGGTGCGAGGACCCCCTTGGAATTGCTCCGTTTATTCTTCTTCTCTTCCTTCTCCAAAGTATATTGTTTTAATTCTGTTTAAGAGTAGACTTATAATATGAAATGTGCGTGTTCTGTTACAAATCCTTTCAACTAATGAACAGTTAACATAAATGCTCCCTGTGATGTGCGATGGATTGAGATTTTTTTTGTGCCAAAACTTGTGCAACTTCTGTTTCATCACAAATTTAATTAACTGGTATTACATTTTAAATGATTTAAAAGGCATCATTTCATTTCTTGAGATAAATTTCTCATTTCTTTTTTTCTCCATCAGGGTGTGGCCAAAGCTTTCATTGGTGCTTTCTCATCATTGCAAGTTTTCAGACACTGGCCATTCAGTTCTTCCAAGGCACCAAACACTGCCATGTGACCAGACCGCTCCACTGCAACTACACAATGTGTGTGTACTTTCAACACTAAGACTTAAGGTAATATGTGTAAATGTTTAGAGTTTTTTACTGCAATTAAAATGTGCTTTATTGTTCTCTGTGGCATCTACGCTAATATTAGACTGTCACATTATTATTCCAAGGTCATCGTAGCCACCAGATCCAGTCTGTATCCAGATCAGATGGTGGATCAGCACCTAGACATGCCCTCGACAGCCCTGAATGCCAGTGGACACCAGGACAACTAGATGAGCCCCAGAGACAGATCCCCTCTGAAGACCTCGTCACCTAGACAGCCATCGGGACAAGACCACAGGAACCAGACCAGTCCTCTGCACAATCTGAGCTGTGTTGCAGCCTGCAGTTAAGCTGCTGGATTTGTCTGGCCAGAGAAGAACAATGGAGTTTTGGTTCCTTCTACACATGATTTTTAAAGCTGCTTTGACACAATCTGTAGTGTAAAAAGCACTATGTAAATACAGTACAGTGACTGGGCTTTACTTGACTCCGTTCAGTTGAACTGTAATACCTGGTTCATTTATTTTTTTTCTGACTTCTGCCTCATTTTAAAGATGTAATAGTGAACAGTATGTTTGTTTGCAAACATTTTGTTTAACTTAAAAAAACAACTAATAAAGTTCATTAAACAAATGTTTAAAATAATTTTTTCAGTTGTATTACAAATGTAATATTTGACAACTCGAGCACTTTAAAGGGATAGTTCACCCAAAAATGGAAAGTTGCTGTTATTTTATTGACCCTCAGGTCATCCCAGATGTCAGTGAATTTTTTTCTTCAGTAAAACGGTAAAGAAGATTTTTATCTGAAACAGTGAACCTTGGCAATAAAAAAAGTTAACTACATCTTGGATGGCTTGAGGGTGAGTCAATTAACAGCAAAATTTAATTTTTGGGTGAACTATCCCTTTAAGCCTGCATGTTTAGTCTGTATGACAAATGTTATAAAAGCAGATTGTTATTAATTAAATGCTATTATGTGTTGTAATGTGTGTGTTTTAGTGATTGATAGACAACAGGTAATAACAGGTTAATTAACAACAGGTTTTCTTAAACTCAATATAAAATATAATAACTAGTTCCACAGCAATTTCATAGGATGACCAAATAATTTTCTAAATGTTTGATCAATTAAATAATTTTAGGTGAATGGACTATAAAACTATTTCAATAAAGGTTGAACCAACTAAAAAAAATAACAATTCAGGAAACACTTTGGAGACAAAAATTGACTAAACGTATAATTTCTGTGGAACTTGTTACTAAATAATAATTAGTAGAAACGGCTTGAAATGTTTTACAGTGTAGCCTGTTATCTGCTTGGAAGGGCCTCTTGTAGGGTTTCTGCACATAATATACATGTATCTTGGTTCATTTCAAATTGGTCAGAAGGAAGTGCAATGTAATTATGGGCTGGAGGAAATGTCAAATGTCTTTCAGAGAAAACTCCAAAGTTCTCCAGAAGAATAAGAGTCCACCCTCTCCGTTTGATTGGAATGTTACACTGGAAGACAGAAACATAGAGAAACCTTTAAATATCAACTGCTACAACATCATAAAAGGTAATTTACTTGACTGATAACTACTTACAGATGTAAAATCAAAGAGTGCTCTCAAGAAAAGATGTAATGGAAAAACAACAAAAAATAAGAATATTACCCCTGTAAATGGCACCAAAAAAAAAAAAACCTTTTTATATTTCCCCCTAACAACATCACAAAACACCAGTAGTTACAGCATAATTAGAATTCATGCGACTTGACACCCTAGAGGGCACTCAACGCAACACTATTATGCCATGGTGGACTTTTAAATGCCTTTGGTGGAATTTATCAATTTAAGCACTTTTCAGAATAGCTACTTCATGTTGGTGTCTATGCTCTCGATTACAAAGTGGATGCACACCCATAATATTTCACACTAAAAACACCACAAAACGCCAGTAGTTACAGCATACTTAGAATTCATCCGACTTGACACACTATAGGGCACTCAAAGAAACATCATTATGCCATGGTGGACCTTTAAATGCCTTTGATTGAATTTGTCCATTTAAAATAGCTACTGCATGTTGGTGTCTTTGCTCTCGCTTACAAAGTGGATTCACATCCATAATAATTACCCCGAACATCATCACAAAACGCCAGTAGTTACAACAGAATTAGAATTCAAGCCACTTGACACCCTAGAGAGCGCTCAGTGAAACACTATTATGCCATGGTGGACTTTTAAATGCCTTTGGTGGAATTTATCAATTTAAGCACTTTTCAGAATAGCTACTTCATGTTGGTGACTATGCTCTCGCTTACAAAGTAGATTCACACCCATAATATTTCATCCTAACAACATCACAAAATGCCAGTAGTTATAACAAAATTAGAATTCAAGCCACTTGACACCCTAGAGGGCACTCAATGAAAGACTATTATGCCATGGTGGACCTTTAAATGTCTTTGGTGGAATTTGTCCATTTAAAATAGCTACTGCATGTTGGTGTCTTTGCGCTCACTGACAAAGTGGATTCACATCCATAATATTTCCTCCTAAAAACATCTCAAAACACCAGTAGTTACAGCATACTTAGAATTCATGCGACTTGGAACACTAGAGGGCACTCAAAGAAACATCATTATGCCATGGAGGACCTTTAAATGCCTTTGATTGAATTTGTCCATTTAAAATAGCTACTGCATGTTGGTGTCTTTGCTCTCGCTTACAAAGTGGATTCACATCCATAATATTTCCTCCTAACAACATCACAAAAAGCCAGCATACACAACAGAATTAGAATTCAAGCCACTTGACACCCTATAGGGCACTCAATTAAACACTATTATGACATGGTGGATCGTTAAATGCCTTTGGTTGAATTTGTCCAATTAAAATAGCTACTGCATGTTGGTGTCATTGCTCTCGCTTACAAAGTGGATTCACATCCATAATATTTCCTCCTAACAACATCAGTAGTTACAACAGAATTAGAATTCAAGCCACTTGACACCCTATAGGGCACTCAATGAAACTCTATTATGCCATGGAGGACCTTTAAATGCCTTTGACTGAATTTGTCCATTTAAAATAGCTACTGCATATTGGTGTCTTTGCTGTCGCTGACAAAGTGGATTAACATCCATAACATTTCCTCCTAACAACATCACAAAAAGCCAGTAGTTACAACAGAATTAGAATTCAAGCCACTTGACACCCTATAGGGCACTCAAAGAAACACTATTATGCCATGGTGGATCTTTAAATGCCTTTGATTGAATTTGTCCATTTAAAATAGCTACTGCATGTTGGTGTCATTGCTCTCGCTTACAAAGTGGATTCACATCCATAATATTTCCTACTAACAACATCACAAAAAGCCAGTAGTTACAACAGAATTAGAATTCAAGCCACTTGACACCCTAGAGGGCGCTCAATGAAACACTATTATGCCATGGTGGACTTTTAAATGCCTTTGGTGGAATTTATCAATTTAAGCACTTTTCAGAATAGCTACTTCATGTTGGTGACTATGCTCTCGCTTACAAAGTAGATTCACACCCATAATATTTCCCCCTAACAACATCACAAAACGCAAGTAGTTACAGCATACTTAGAATTCATGTGACTTGACACCCTTGAAGGCACTCAAAGAAACATCATTATGCCATGGAGGACCTTTAAATGCCTTTGATTGAATTTGTCCATTTAAAATAGCTACTGCATATTGGTGTCTCTGCGCTCGCTTACAAAGTGGATTCACATCCATAATATTTCTTACTAACAACATCACAAAATGCCAGTAGTTACAACAGAATTAGAATTCAAGCCACTAGACACCGTAGAGGGCACTCAATGAAACACTATTATGCCATGGTGGATCGTTAAATGCCTTTGGTGGAATTTGTCCAATTAAAATAGCTACTGCATGTTGGTGTCATTGCTCTCGCTTACAAAGTGGATTCACATCCATAAAATTGGGGGTCATAGTTCAGTGGTGCCTGAGGCAGAAGGGGGACGGGGGGGCAAGTTCGGGAGCGAGTTCAGCTTCCTGACAGCCTGATGGATGAAGCTGTCCTTCAGTCTGCTGGTCCTGGCCTGGAGACTTCGCAGTCTCCTCCCTGATGGCAGCAGACTGAAGAAGCTGTGTGACGGGTGAGTGGGATCACCTGCAATGCAGAGGGCTTTGCGAGTGAGACGGGTTCCATAAATGTCCTGGAGGGAGGGGAGAGAGACACCAATGATCTTCTCAGCTGCTCTCACTATGAGTTGCAGAGTCTTCCGGCAGGACGCGTTCCAGGCGCCATACCACACAGTGATGCAGCTGGTCAGAATGCCTCTCGATGGTGCCTCTGTAGAAGGTGTACATGATGGGGGGTGGGGCTCTGGCTCTCCTCAGTTTACGGAGGAAGTAGAGACGCTGCTGTGATTTCTTGGCCAGTGCTGTGGTGTTGTCGGTCCAGGAGAGGTCCTCTGTGATGTGCACACCCAGGATCTTGGTTCTGCTCACTCTCTCCACAGTCGCACCCTTGATGGTCAGAGGAACATGCTGAGTGTGCGCTCTCCTGAAGTCAACAACAATCTCCTTCGTCTTCTTCACGTTCAGAGAGAGATTGTTGTCACTGCACCACCCGGCCAGGCGGCTCACCTCGCTCCTGTAGTTTGTCTCATACATGTTACTAATGAAACCCAACACAGTCCAATCACACTCAAACAAAAAATGTATTATAAATATGTGTGACGGTGTGCAGTAGTGTGTCAGCAGAGTGAAGAGGAGGGGGGCTCAGCACACATCCTTGGGGGGCCCCAGTGGTCCGTTCAGAGTGATGGTGCTGGATGTGTTGCTGCCGACACGTACTGCCTGAGGTCTTCCAGTCAGAAAGTCCAACAGCCAGTTGCACAGCGAAGTGTGTGAGCCCCAGCTCGACCAGTTTGTGAATGAGCTGTTGAGGGATAATTGTGTTGAATGCTGAACTGAAGTCTATGAACAGCATTCTGACGTATGAGTCTTTTTTCTCTAGATGTGTGAGTGCTGAGTGGAGGGTAGTTGAGAGATGGCATCATCGGTCGACCGGTTGGACCGATATGCAAACTGGAATGGGTCCAGGGAGGGGGGGGGGGCCAGACTTGATGTGGTGCATGACTAGCCCTTCGAAGCACTTCATGAGGATGGGAGTAAGTGCAACAGGACGGTAGTCATTGAAGCAGGATGGAGATGGCTTCTTTCGGGACTGGAATGATGGTGGTAGTTTTTTGAAACATGTGGGAACAACAGCCTGACTAAGTGAGATGTTTGAAAAATGTCTGTGAAGACATCAGTGAGTTTGCTGCTGCACAGTCTCTCAGTACTACGCCCAGGAATGTTGTCAGGACCCGGAGCTTTGCGTGCATTGATCCTGCTGAAGGATCTCCTCAAGCAGTCTGGGGTCAGCGTCATCACCTGGTCACCGGGAGGAGGTGGAGTCTTCTGTGCATTGGAGCTGTTTTGTGCCTCAAAGCGAGCGAAGAAGGTGTTCAGCTCATTCAGCAGAGAGATGTTGCTGTCACAGGTCCGCCGTGGGGGCTTGTAGTCCGTAATGGTCTGTATCCCCTGCCACAGGCTCCGAGTGTCTCTGCTGTCACTGAATTGATGGGCTATCCTCCTGGAGTACTGTCTCTTAGCCTCTCTGATGCCGCGGGATAGGTTGGCCCTGGCTGTCCTCAGGCCCACCTCATCTCCAGCTCTGAAGGCAGCGTTCCGCGTCTCCAGGAGTCTGTAGACCTCCCCAGTCATTCATGGCTTCTGGTTGGCCCGGACAGTGATGGTTTTTGTGACTGTTACATCCTCAATACACTTGGTGATGTAGGCAGTGACAGTCTCTGAGTACTCCTGGAGGTCAGTAGAGTTATTGTAAGTGGCAGCCTGCTTAAACATAATCCAGTCAGTTGTATCAAAGCAGTCCTGAAGAGCCTCTGACGATCCTTCTGGCCACACTTGAATCTGTTTCTGAACTGGTTTAGCGACTTTAACGAGCGGTCTGTTCCTCCTAAGAACATCACAAAAAGCCAGTAGTTACAACAGAATTAGAATTCAAGCCACTTGACACCCTAGAGGGCGCTCAATGAAACACTATTATGCCATGGTGGACTTTTCAATGCCTTTGGTGGAATTTATCAATTTAAGCACTTTTCAGAATAGCTACTTCATGTTGGTGTTATTGCTCTCGCTTACAAAGTGGATTCACATCCATATTATTTCCTCCTAACAACGTCACAAAATGCCAGTAGTTACAACAGAATTAGAATTCAAGCCACTTGACACCGTAGAGGGCGCTCAATGAAACACTATTATGCCATGGTGGATCTTTAAATGCCTTTGATTGAATTTGTCCAATAAAATAGCTACTGCATGTTGGTGTCTTTGCTCTCGCTAACAAAAGTGGATCCACATCCATAATATTTCCTCCTAAAAACATCACAAAAAGCCAGTAGTTACAGCATACTTAGAATGCAGGTGACTTGACACACTAGAGGGCACTCAAAGAAACATCATTATGCCATGGAGGACATTTAAATGCCTTTGATTGAATTTGTCCATTTAAAATAGCTACTGCATATTGGTGTCTCTGCGCTCGCTTACAAAGTGGATTCACATCCATAATATTTCCTACTAACAACATCACAAAATGCCAGTAGTTACAACAGAATTAGAATTCAAGGCGACTTGACACACTAGAGGTAACTCAATGAAACACTATTATGCCATGATGGATCTTTAAAATGCCTTTGATTGAATTTGTCCATTTAAAATAGCTACTGCATGTTGGTGTCTTTGCTCTCGCTTACAAAGTGGATTCACATCCATAATATTTCCTCCTAAAAACATCACAAAAAGCCAGTAGTTACAGCATACTTAGAATTCATGCGACTTGACACACTAGAGGGCACTCAAAGAAACACCATTATGCCATGGAGGACCTTAAAATGCCTTTGATTGAACTTGTCCAATTAAAATAGCTACTGCATGTTGGTGTCATTGCTCTCGCATACAAACTTAATCCACATCCATAATATTTCCCCATAACAACATCACAAAACGCCAGTAGTTACAACAGAATTAGAATTCAAGCCACTAGACACCCTATAGGGCACTCAATGAAACACTATTATGCCATGGTGGACCTTTAAATGCCTTTGATTGAATTTGTCCAATTAAAATAGCTACTGCATGTTGGTGTCATTGCTCTCGCTTACAAAGTGGATTCACATCCATAATATTTACCCCTGACAACATCAAAAAAATGCCAGTATTTACAACAGAAATTAGAATTCAAGCCACTTGACACCCTATAGGGCACTCAATGAAACACTATTATGCCATGGTGGACTTTTCAATGCCTTTGGTGGAATTTATCAATTTAAGCACTTTTCAGAATAGCTACTTCATGTTGGTGACTATGCTCTCGCTTACAAAGTAGATTCACACCCATAATATTTCCCCCTAACAACATCACAAAACGCAAGTAGTTACAGCATACTTAGAATTCATGCGACTTGACACACTAGAGGGCACTCAAAGAAACATCATTATGCCATGGAGGACCTTTAAATGCCTTTGATTGAATTTGTCCATTTAAAATAGCTACAGCATATTGGTGTCTCTGCGCTCGCTTACAAAGTGGATTCACATCCATAATATTTCCTACTAACAACATCACAAAATGCAAGTAGGTTACAACAGAATTAGAATTCAAGCAACTTGACACCCTAGAGGGCACTCAATGAAACACTATTATGCCATGATGGATCTTTAAATGCCTTTGATTGAATTTGTACATTTAAAATAGCTACTGCATGTTGGTGTCTTTGCTCTCGCTTTACAAAGTGGATTCACATCCATAATATTTCCTACTAACAACATCACAAAATGCCAGTAGTTACAACAGAATTAGAATTCAAGCCACTTGACACCCTAAAGGGCGCTCAGTGAAACACTATTATGCCATGGTGGACTTTTAAATGCCTTTGATGGAATTTATCAATTTAAGCACTTTTCAGAATAGCTACTTCATGTTGGTGACTATGCTCTCGCTTACAAAGTGGATTCACACCCATAATATTTCCCCCTAACAACATCACAAAACGCAAGTAGTTACAGCATACTTAGAATTTATGTGACTTGACACCCTTGAAGGCACTCAAAGAAACATCATTATGCCATGGTGGATCTTTAAATGCCTTTGGTGGAATATGTCCAATTAAAATAGCTCCTGCATGTTGGTGTCTTTGCTCTCGCTTACAAAGTGGATTCACATCCATAATATTTCCTCCTAACAACATCACAAAAAGCCAGTAGTTACAGCATACTTAGAATGCAGTTGACTTGACACACTAGAGGGCACTCAAAGAAACATCATTATGCCATGGAGGAACTTTAAATGCCTTTGATTGAATTTGTCCATTTAAAATAGCTACTGCATGTTGGTGTCTCGGCGCTCGCTTACAAAGTGGATTCACATCCATAATATTTCCTACTAACAACATCACAAAATGCCAGTAGTTACAACAGAATAAGAATTCAAGCCACTAGACACCCTATAGGGCACTCAATGAAACACTATTATGCCATGGTGGATCTTTAAATGCCTTTGATTGAATTTGTCCAATTAAAATAGCTACTGCATGTTGGTGTCATTGCTCTCGCTTACAAAGTGGATTCACATCCATAATATTTCCTCCTAACAACATCACAAAAAGCCAGTAGTTACAGCATACTTAGAAAATCATTATGCCATGGAGGACCATAAAACACTCAATGAAATATCATTATGCCATGGAGGACCTTTAAATTCCTTTGATGGAATTTATCAATTTAAGCACTTTTCAGAATAAATACTTCATGTTGGTGACTATGCTCTCGCTTACAAAGTGGATTCACACCCATAATATTTGCCCCTAACAACATCACAAAATGCAAGTAGTTACAGCATACTTAGAATGCAGGTGACTTGACACACTAGAGGGCACTCAAAGAAAAACTATTATTACATGGAGGACATTTAAATGCCTTTGATTGAATTTGTCCATTTAAAATAGCTACTGCATATTGGTGTCTCTGCGCTCGCTCACAAAGTGGATTCACACATCCATAATATTTCCTACTAACAACATCACAAAATGCCAGTAGTTACAACAGAAAGAGAATTCCGCCACTAGACACCTATAGGGCACTCAATGAAAC
>NW_024873229.1:0-2486 GCF_018340385.1 Cyprinus carpio | reverse complement strand
TCTAACAGAGAGAGAAGGTTTTCAGCACTTGCATGCTTCTTTCTGTGTTCATTTGCTTATTTGCACTAACAGAGTGTTACTGTTCCAAGAAAGCGCTAAACTGAGCGTTTTACTCTTAGAGCTCAAACAATGTGCAAGATCAGACAGTCCGTTACTCACTGAAATCTGTTTTCTACAATGCAATACCTTCATTTAATAGTGAGAAACCATCTTTAATGTGGGCAAGCTTTAATCTTAACTCTGCACAAACTATCATTCTCTAACAGAGAGAGAAGGTTTTCTGCACTTGTGGCCTTTCTTTCTGTTCATTTGCTTAGTTACACTAACAGAGTGTTACTGTTCACAGAAACCCACTATGCATGAGCCTTTTCTGTCTATGAATCTCAACACATATGTGGTAAGGATCATGAAAGTACTAACTCACCTGAAATCTGTTTTTTCTACAATGCTAAAACATCTTCACGGCATTAACGATTTTTGTTAGAGAACATCTTTGTTTACTGTGGGCAAGCTTTAAGTCTTAACTTTGCACAAACCTATCATCCTCTAACAGAAGAGAGAGGTTTTCAGTCAGCCTTGTGGCCTTTCTTTCGTTCATTTGCTTAGTTGCACTAACAAGTGTTACTGTTCACAGAAAGCACTAAACTGAGCGTTTTATGCTTAGAAATCTCAAACATATGTTCATGATCATAAAACTAGTATCATCTCACTGGAAATCTGTGTTCTGCATTGCTGAATCATTTTATTTAAGATATTAGAAACCATCTTTATAATGTGGGCAAGCTTTAGTCTTAACTTTGCAACCGCAACTATCATTCTCTAACAGAGAAAAAAAGGTTTTCAGCACTTGCATGGCCTTTCTTTCTTTCTGTTCATTTGCTTGCTTCGTTGCACTAACAGAGTGTGTTACTGTTCACAGAACTTTCTTAGAATGTCAAACTATTGCTTAGAAGCTCACACATAGGTTCATGATCATAAAAGTAGTAACTCACTGAAATCTGTTTTTTCTTCATTGCTAAAACATTTCATTAAAGATTGTTAGAAACATCTTTAAATGTGGGCAAGCTTTAGTCTTAACTTTGCACAAACTATCATTCTCCAACAGAGAGAGAAGGTTTTCAGCACTTGTGGCCTTTCTCTCTGTTCATTTGCTTAGTTGCACTAACAGACTGTTACTGTTCACAGAAAGCGCTAAACTGAGCGTTTTATGCTTAGAATCTCAAACATATGTGAAAAATCATGAAAGTAGTAACTCACTGAAACTCTGTTTTTCTACAATGCTAAAACACTTCATCAAAGATGTTAGAAACATCTTTAACGGTGGCAAGCTTTTAGTCTTAACTTTGCACAAACTATCATTCTCTCTAACAGAGGAAAGAAGGTTTTCAGGACTGTGAGTGGCCTTTCTTTCTGTTCATTTGCTTAGTTGCACTAACAGAGTGTTACTGTTCAAAGAAGGCACTAAACTGAGCGTTTTATGATGCTTAGAATCTCAAACATGAGTTCATGATCATAAAAAGTACTAACTCACAACTGAAATCTGTTTTCTCTCAATGCTAAATCACTTCATTTAAGATGGTTAAACATGTTTAATGTGGGACAAGCTTTAGTCTTAACTTTGCACAAACTATCATTCTCTGACAGAGAGAGAAGGTTTTCTCAGCACTTACTAATTTCTTTCTGTTCATTGACTTAGTTGAACTAACAGAGTGTTACTGTTCACAGAAAGCGCTAAACTGAGCGTTTTATGCTTAGAAGCTCAAAACATATGTGCAAGGTCATAAAGTATTGACTCACTGAAATCTGTTTTTCTACAATGCTAAAACACTTAAAGATGTTAGAAACATCTTTAATGTGGGCAAGCTTTACTCTTAACTTTGCACACACTATCATTCTATAACAAAGGAGGTTTTCAGCACTTGCATGCTTTCTTTCTGTTCATTTGCTTAGTTGCACTACAGAGTTTTACTTGTTTTTTCTTCAATGCTAAAACACTTCATTTAGATATGAGAAACAACCTTTAATGTGGGCAAGCTGTAGTCTTAACTTTGCACAAACTATCATTCTCTACCAGAGAGAGAAGGTGTTTTCAGCACTTTGCAATGCTTTCCTTTCTGTTGCATTTGCTTAGTTGCACTGAACAGAGGGTTACGGTCACAGAAAAGCGCTAAACTGAGCTTTTTATATCCTTCGAAGCGCAACTCATATGGCAAATTCATGAAGAGTAAGTACACTACGGATAATGTTCTGTGTTCTACAACGCTAAAAAACATTAATTTAGATTTTATAAACATCTTTAACCGCTGGGAAAGCTAGTTTTAACTTTGCACCAAACTATCATTCCTCTAACAGAGACAAGAAGGTTTTCAGCACTTGTGGCCTTTCTTTCTGTTCATTTGCTTAGTTGCACCAACAGAGTGTTACTGTTCACTGAAAGCGCTAAACTCAGCGTTTATTGCTTAGAACCTCAAACATATGTGCAAGAT
>NW_024873228.1:0-5599 GCF_018340385.1 Cyprinus carpio | reverse complement strand
CCTCCTCGGCATCGGGCACCGCCTCGAGGCACCGCCCTTGGCCTCGGGCACCTCCTCGGCATCGGGCCCCCGCCCTCGGGCACGCGCCCTCGGCCCTCGAGTGCATCGCATCGGGGAACAGCCTCTGCCTTCGGCCACCAGCCCTCGGCCTCGGGCATTCCGCATCGGGAAAAACGCCTCTGCCTCGGGCCACCGCCTCGGGCACGGCATCAGGAAACCGCCTCTCTTCTGCCTCGACCACCGCCTCGGCCTCGGGCATCGCATCGGGGAACCGCCTCTCTCCTCGACCACTGCCTCGGCCATCGCATCGGGAACCACCTCGGCCACCGCATCGGGCACTGCCCTCGGCATCGGGGCACCGCCTCGGCATCGGGCATCGCATCGGGAACCACCACTCGGCCACCGCATCGGGCACCGCCTCGGCATCGGGGCACCGCCTCGGGCACCGCCTCGGGCACCGCCTCGGCATCGGGCACAAGCCTCGGCATCGGGCACCGCCTCGGCATCGGCCATTGCATCGGGCACCACCTCGGCCACCGCATCAGGCACCGCCTCTGGCACCGCATCGGCCACACGCCTCGGCATCGGGCATTGCATCGGGGACCGCCTCGGCATCGGGGGACCGCCTCGGCACCGCCTCGGCATCGGGGCACCGCCTCGGCATCGGGCATTGCATCGGGGACCGCCTCGGCATCGGGGACCGCCTCGGGCACCCGCCTCGGCATCGGGCACCGCCTCGGGCAACCGCCTCGGCAATCGGGCACCGCCTTAGGGCACCGCCTCGGCATCGGGCACCCGCCTCGGCATCGGGCACCGCCTCGGCATCGGGGACCGCCTCGGCATCGGGGACCGCCTCGGCATCGGGGACCGCCCTGGCATCGGGCACCGCCTCGGCATCGGGGACCGCCTCACGGGCACCGCCTCGGGCACCGCCTCGGCATCGGCCACCGCATCAGGCAGCATCAGCCACCGCCTCGGCATCGGACACCGCCTCGGCATCGGACATTTCATCGGGAACCGCCTTGGCCACCGCATCAGGCACCGCCTCGGCATCGGGCACCGCCTCGGGCACACCGCCTCGGCATCGGGCACCGCCCTCGGCAACGGGCACCGCGCCTCGGCATCGTACATTGCATCGGGAACCGCCTCGGGCCACCGCATCAGGCACCGCCGCCTCGGCATCGGGCACAGCCTTGGGCACCACCTCAGCATCCCGAACCACCTCGAGCCCCGCCTCGGGAACCTCGGGCACGTCCACCTGGACGACAGCGGCCTGCTCGGGAACGTCCTCCTGGACGGCAGTCGCCCGCTCGGGAAACGTCCTCCTGGACGACAAGCGGCCCGCTCGGGGAACGTCCTCCTGGACGGCACCGGCCCGCTCGGGAACGTCCTCCTGGACGGCAGCGGCCCGCTCGGGAACGTCCTCCTGGACGGCAGCGGCCCGCTCGGGAACGTCCTCCTGGACGGCAGCGGCCCGCTCGGGAACGTCCTCCTGGACGGCAGCAGCCCGCTCTGGAACGGTCCTCCTGGATGGCAGCGGTCTGCTCGGGAACGTCCTCCTGGCTTCGAGGAACGGCTGACGCCTGTCTCCTCCCTCCTGCGGCCTCTATGATGGCGTGCCGGTGGCTCCTTGACGGAAGACTCAGGCGTTGAGTCAACCATCTTGTGCTGTGGTGCTGGGCCGGCGGCCATCCCGTGCTGTGGTGCTGGGCACGCGCTGTGCTGGCAGCCATCCTGTGCAATGGCGCTGGGCTGGCGGCCATCTTGCGCTGTGGTGCTGAACTGGTGGCCATCCTGGGCATTGGCGCTGGCTCAGCGGCCGTGATGTGAATACTCCTGGGAATCTCCGGGATCTGGCACATCCTGGAAAAGTAACTCAACAATGTCTCCGCGGCCATCTTGTGCTGTGGCGCTGGGCTGGCGGCCCTCTTGTGCTGTGGCGCTGGGCTGGCGGCCCTCTTGTGCTGTGGCGCTGGGCTGGCGGCCATCTTGTGCTGTGGCGATGGGCTGGCGGCCATCTTGTGCTGTGGCGCTGGACTCAGCCGATGTGACGTTTAACACCTTTGGGAATCTCTAGGATCTTGGACAGCCTAGAGAAATAATCCAAGAAGGTTTCCGCAGCCATCTTGGGCGTTGGCGCTGAGCTGGCGACCGTCTGGCCTCGTGGCGTGGAGCTGGTGACCACCCTGTGCTGTGGTGCTGGGCCGGCGTCCATCCTGCCTCGTGGCACTGGCTCTGCGGCCATCGTGGGCAGTGGCGCCACCATGGCGGACGTGCGCTTCTTCTCCTCCAGCTCTCCGTCCGCCATGGTGAGACAGTGGCTCTGATCCATCCCACACGAGCCCCGGATCGAAGGGGGGGCCATGGTTGAGAGCGATTCTGAGCCTCCTCTCGACCACTCCCTCCTCTGCGACCTCCCCGGGTCCCCACGAAACATGACCAGGCGGGTTCCCTCAAACTCTATCCTTCTCTCCCCGCTCGATGGCTGGGGGAGAAACCTCAAAAAACATCCCGCTGGATCTAGGCATGACGGAGTCCTTCAGGGGACCACGAGGGGCCAGGCAGTTCAGGTGGCCACGGTGGATCAGTCCATTCTCGTTGTGCAGACGGCCAGGGAGGAATTCACCATTTGAGTGGCCCGAACGGAACCTGCCAATCGGGGAGCCAGTAAGGAGCAGGCTGTGGCGATGGCCCGGTCACGGCATTGGGAACGGCATCAGGAACGACCCTCAGACAAGGGCAACCGCCTCGGGAACGGCCTTGGACACGGGTATCGCCTCCGGAGCCATCCTGGGCCCCGCATCGGCCTCCGGAACAGCATCGGCCACCGCCTCTGGAATGGCCTCAGGAACGGCCTCAGGAACGGCATCGGACCAGGACACCGCCTCGGGAACGGTCTCAGGAACGACCTCAGGAACGGCCTCAGGAACGACATTGGACAAGGCCCCCGCCTCGGGAACGGCCTCGGGCACGGCCTCGGGAACGGCCTTGGACAAGGACACCCGCCTCGGGAACGATCTCTGCATCGGGCACCACCTCAGGAACGACCTCGGCCTGTGCATCGGCCACCGCCTCGGGGAACGACCTCGGCCTGCGCATCGGGCACCACCGCCTCGGTCTCTGGAAGCAACTCGGGCACCACCTCGGTCTCTGGAACAACATCGGGCACCGCCTCGACCTGCGGAACGGCATCGGGCACCGCCTCAGGAACGACCTCGGCCTGCGCATCGGGCACCGCCTCGGGAACGACCCTCGGCCTGCGCATC
Organism: Cyprinus carpio; assembly: GCF_018340385.1. NCBI lineage: Eukaryota > Metazoa > Chordata > Actinopteri > Cypriniformes > Cyprinidae > Cyprinus > Cyprinus carpio. Next base: position 2,333 of record NW_024873228.1, on the reverse strand, counting down.
GGGCACCACCTCGGGCACCGCCTCGGTCTCTGGAACCAACTCGGGCACCGCCTCGACCTGCGGAACGGCATTGGCCACCGCCTCGACCTGCGGAACAGCATCGGGCACCGCCTCGGCATCGGGAACAACATCGGGCACCGCCTCGACCTCCGGAACAGCCTCGGTCTCGGGCATTACATCGGGAACCGTCTCTGGCACCGTCTCTGGCACCGCATCGGGCAACCGCCTCGGCATCGGGCATTGCATCGGGGACCGCCTCGGCATCGGGGACCGCCTCGGGCACCGCCTCGGCATCGGGCACCGCCTCGGCATCGGGCATTGCATCGGGGACCGCCTCGGCATCGGGGACCGCCTCGGGCACCGCCTCGGCATCGGGCACCGCCTCGGGCACCGCCTCGGCATCGGGCACCGCCTCTCGGGCACCGCCTCGGGCATCAGGCACCGCCTCGGCATCGGGCACCGCCTCGGCATCGGGGACCGCCTCGGCATCGGGGACCGCCTCGGGCACCGCCCTGGCCTCGGGCACCTCCTCGGCATCGGGCACCGCCTCGGGCACCGCCCTGGCCTCGGGCACCTCCTCGGCATCGGGCACCGCCTCGGGCACCGCCTCGGCCTCGTGCATCGCATCGGGAACCGCCTCTGCCTCGTGCACCGCCTCGGCCTCGTGCACCGCATCGGGAACCGCCTCTGCCTCGGCCACCGCCTCGGGCATCGCATCGGGAACCGCCTCTGCCTCGACCACCGCCTCGGCCTCGGGCATCGCATCGGGAACCGCCTCTTCCTCGACCACTGCCTCGGCCATCGCATCGGGAACCACCTCGGCCACCGCATCGGGCACCGCCTCGGCATCGGGCACCGCCTCGGCATCGCATCGGGAACCACCTCGGCCACCGCATCGGGCACCGCCTCGGCATCGGGCACCGCCTCGGGCACCGCCTCGGGCACCGCCTCGGCATCGGGCACCGCCTCGGCATCGGACACCGCCTCGGCATCGGACATTGCATCGGGAACCACCTCGGCCACCGCATCAGGCACAGCCTCGGCATCGGACACCGCCTCGGCATCGGACATTGCATCGGGAACCGCCTCGGCCACCGCATCAGGCACCGCCTCGGCATCGGGCACCGCCTCGGGCACCGCCTCGGCATCGGGCACCGCCTCGGCAACGGGCACCGCCTCGGCAACGGACATTGCATCGGGAACCGCCTCGGCCACCGCCTCAGGCACCGCCTCGGCATCGGGCACAGCCTCGGGCACCGCCTCGGCATCCCGAACCACCTCGAGCCCCGCCTCGGGAACCTCGGGCACGTCCACCTGGACGACAGCGGCCTGCTCGGGAACGTCCTCCTGGACGGCAGTGGCCCGCTCGGGAACGTCCTCCTGGACGACAGCGGCCCGCTCGGGAACGTCCTCCTGGACGGCAGCGGCCCGCTCGGGAACGTCCTCCTGGACGGCAGCGGCCCGCTCGGGAACGTCCTCCTGGACGGCAGCGGCCCGCTCGGGAACGTCCTCCTGGACGGCAGCGGCCCGCTCGGGAACGTCCTCCTGGACGGCAGCAGCCCGCTCTGGAACGTCCTCCTGGATGGCAGCGGTCTGCTCGGGAACGTCCTCCTGGCTTCGAGGAACGGCTGACGCCTGTCTCCTCCTCCTGCGGCCTCTATGATGGCGTGCCGGTGGCTCCTTGACGGAAGACCTCAGGCGTTGAGTCAACCATCTTGTGCTGTGGTGCTGGGCCGGCGGCCATCCCGTGCTGTGGTGCTGGGCACGCTGTGCTGGCAGCCATCCTGTGCAATGGCGCTGGGCTGGCGGCCATCTTGCGCTGTGGTGCTGAACTGGTGGCCATCCTGGGCATTGGCGCTGGCTCAGCGGCCGTGATGTGAATACTCCTGGGAATCTCCGGGATCTGGCACATCCTGGAAAAGTAACTCAACAATGTCTCTCGCGGCCATCTTGGGCTGTGGCGCTGGGCTGGCGGCCCTCTTGTGCTGTGGCGCTGGGCTGGCGGCCCTCTTGTGCTGTGGCGCTGGGCTGGCGGCCATCTTGTGCTGTGGCGATGGGCTGGCGGCCATCTTGTGCTGTGGCGCTGGCTCAGCCCGATGTGACGTTAACGCCTTTGGGAATCTCTAGGATCTTGGACAGCCTAGAGAAATAATCCAAGAAGGTCTCCACGGCCCTCTTGGGCGTTGGCGCTGAGCTGGCGACCGTCTGGTCCTCGTGGCGTGGAGCTGGTGACCACCCATGTGCTGTGGTGCTGGGCCGGCGTCCATCCTGCCTCGTGTGGCCACTGGCTCTGCGGCCATCGTGGGCAGTGGCGCCACCATGGCGGACGTGCG
>NW_024873227.1:0-10160 GCF_018340385.1 Cyprinus carpio | reverse complement strand
ATCATCTCCTAAATACCATTACTTTGTTATTTTAATGGTATTGAAAAAATATTTCTCAAGTTATCACACATTACTGAAAAAGTGTAGAAAGGGACACTAATTAGTTATCTAGTTTCATGTTGTTGCATATGATAGTACTCACAAAGGACTCATAATTTACTTGAAAAGAGACACGTTAATTGTGTAAACTGCATCATCTACACAAACTAATGTGCTTGGACCCCTAATAATCACCTTGACTTAAACACATGTTCCAGTTGCCTTCTGTGTCTTAGGCCACAACGCTTCAGTGACAGGAATGTGAAATAGCAAACAGGGGAAAAAAATAAAAGGCATGACTTTATTTGCATCCAGCTACTCTATTACAGATGTTCCACAGCCAAGACTCTTATTAGAATAGAAAATAGCAAGGGTTCGAATAATAGTTTTATTAATCATTTAATTTCACATTCTTAATGAATATTGGTTCTTTGTATGTGATTTCAAAGTCTTGATGCTTCAAATTAACCGGTTAATTGCCCGTATCCCTTAAAAACCTGAGTGCCAGAGGTTACTGTAAATGATGTGCCCGCTGGGCACAGTTTACCTGATGCCACCGGTGTGGCGTTTGCGCTGATGGCTTGAGCCCGCCATCGCTGGCTTGCAGCTATATTTATTCTTTACTCTCTTAAATGTGGAGAATCACGATACAGTCTAAAGTGATCATTAAACTTCAAAAGTCTGTTGTGATGAAATAAATCTGAGCGCTGCACATTTCAGAGTAAAACCGTGGCACTGTTGCGCTTCTACAGGCTTGTGTTTTTCACAGCAGTTCACAATCAGTGACTAGAGCACATTTATTCCAGATGATCGCTTGTGATTGACAGCTGATGAATTATAACAGTCTGTACTTCATGCTGTGGATATCGTAACATGTTAGATGGTTGTAAAGATGCATATATTATCTCCATCATCTTTCTGAAGGAGCAGCCAGCAATAGAAAAGCAGGCATTAAGATGAGTCTGCTGTAATTCTGTTTGTTTATAATTAAAAGTCCCACATCATGGATAAAGTTTTTTTGCTTTGTTTAGACACAATATTAGATATTTTCATGACATTTCATACATATTTATCACATTTTTCATTGCGCTCCTGAAGTTGTTAATGTAGGAGCTCGTGTGCTCATTGTGTCAAGTCTCTGTGTGTGTATTGAGTGTGTGTTCTGACTCCCATAAAGCAGTTCAATCATCACCACATGATACCCTCACCTGGGGTCAGAGGTCACTGCTTTCACCACTGAAATTAATAGGATCAACCATGGATCCATCACTCTTCAGAGACACACAGCTGTGATCAGGAGATGAAGATCTCTGACTGCAGATCCTGAGAAAACACACAGAGATATCACACTCTTTTGCTGTAAACAGTGATGATGACAGAAAGTGAGAATCTGATCAGCATCAGTCAGATGTGACGCCAAAACACATTTACATCATGATCATCTGATCCGGCACGCCTTCTCCACATGTGTGAATGGTTTGCCAGCAGAAGACAGTTTGTCTTCCACTAATAAACAAACTCTTAGCAATGCTGTGAGGTTTTCCTGACCCGCACTCTCGGTCATACAGGGGTTAAGCATCCAAACAAATAGTTACAATTACATTATCTTGAGGAAAAACCCCAGTGTCTATACGAAAGAAAAGCTCAAGGCATTCAGATCTCTACATAGGCATATAACATAGTATTTTACAGTCACGTCCAGCACACTGAATACTGATATTTGTCCAATGATATTTGTCTATTACAAACTGAAGTACTGCCTAGTGACAAGAACACTAACCGCAGCTCTACAAGACTATTATAAAGCAGCCAAACAACTCTATACTGATTCTGAGCTGCACTTCTGGGTAAATGTGTTATTACCTGTTCATAAAAATAATTGAAGTTAAAAAATGACCTCATTTAAAAGTTTACATCCCCTCGACTCACTCAGTACTGTGTTGTTAGCTGAATGATCCACAGCTGTGTGTTTGTGTTTAGTGATAGTTGTTCATGAGTCTCGTTTGTCCTGAACAGTTAAACTGTCTGCTGTTCTTCAGAAAAATCCTTCAGCTCCCACTAATTCTTTGGTTTTCCAGCATTTTTGTGTATTGAAACCCATTCCAGCAGTGACTGTATGATTTTGAGATCCATCTTTTCACACTGAAGACAACTGAGGATGGTTTTATCTTCTGGAGCATCAGTGTTTGAACCTTCTGTAATAGTTGTGTTTGAGTCCCTCAGTTGTCTTCAGTGTGAAAAGGCTCTCCCTCCACTCCCCATCATAGACAGCACTGTAACAACAGTGGAGTCATTCAGGTTCCTGGACACCACTCTCTCTCAGCACCTGAAGTGAGACGCTCACATCGACTCCATCGTTATAAAGGCTCAGCAGAGGCTGTACTTCCTTCTTCAAACACCATCTCCAGATTAAACAACTAACACATGAATCATTACCTGTGTTCTGTAATTCATTCTCCATCTCTAATTACTGCCTCTTTCTCAAGTACTATGTTAATACTAATGCAGATCTATTTATTTATACAGCTGTATAAAGAGAAAATAATGCACAAATATGTACATAAATCTTCTGTTCCAGATTCATACACATTATTATTATTTATTGTTAAGTTGTACTATTTAAATGTTTTCTGCTCTCATGCCAGATATGTATGTATGTATGTATGTACCAAGAGCACCTTAAAAACCACAAATCCCTTGTGTGTCTGCACACACTTGATAAAGCAGATTCTGATTCTCTCTTGTGGACTATATGCACATCTTTTATGTGAAATATCTTATTCAGATCAGTACTAATAAAAATAAAAAACAGCATGCATTTTGCATGATCCCTCATTTTAGTAAAATAATTAACATTTTGCAGATTCTGAAAGGGGATGTAAACTTTTGACCTCAACTGTAACTTTGATAGAAAGGTATGTACAATGCTAATAAAAAAGAAAACCCCTCCTAAAAAAAAAAAAAAAAATTAAAATTTTCCACAACAAAAACAACAACAAAAAACAAATAATGGTTTCCACTACAAATACCATTACAAACCATCAACTGTTAGTCATTAAAATCAGGGTTGTTTTATTTTCCTGTAGTGTGCTTTGGGACATATTCCATTAGGATTTACTGGGTTTGACCCTCTGAGGTCTAAGGGGGTTTTGGGGGCCTGGAGAAGTTTTGACATGCCCTGACTTTTGTGCTTTTTTCAGTTGCTTCTAAACATATACATGGCTGAAGTCTGAAAACACTGTATTCAGCACAAACTGGGCTATAATTATATGTAAATAGCATGTATGTACATGATTGTGTTTTTGATAAAAACAATGTTTATGCGTGGTTAGTGAAAATTTTTAATTTTGAAGTCACTGTAATAAGGTCATAAAACACCTAGAGAACATTTGTTCACAAGACTGTCAAACCCGGAGCTTGTAGCCTAGAATTTTTGCTTCAAAATGATGTGAAAATCATCTTGTTTACTCACTCACAGAAAATAATAGATTAATTTAAAAATTCTAAGACACTTTTTGTTTCAAAAGGGCATATGCGAGTAGGCGTCAACTATCATGAATATCATTGTGATTCACACCTGAGAAGACAAAGACCCACATAATGAGCCTTTCAGTCAGGTGAGTGACTGAGAGAGAAGAGTTACAAGAAAGAATGTGAGGACAAAATAAATGTATATATTTTTATGTTTGTAGTTTATTTAGAATATATTTAATTATCCCACAAAATAACTAATTGTTTATTAGGAACAATGAATTATGTCTTATTCCTCTCAGCGCGAAGCAAACAGTTAAATAAAATAAAAAAACTTGAACAGTCTCGCTGCTTTGTTTTCTGTACGGGCGTTTACAAGCCGCGAGCTTCACGTGGAAACAATAAAATAGACATGTCGTGCTCGGCACGTGGGCGCATTAGATATAATGAAGGGAGATGTGAAAGACAGACATCGCGTTGTTTTCATATGGATTACTTTAACACATAATATTTGTTTTTGGCAGCACTTGTTTAGTTTAAAAGTAGACATGTCAAGCTTTCTATAGATATCTCTCTCATGTCTCTGTGTTGAGTATTCACTGAGTTACAGTTCATTTTAATGACGTGTTTCTAAATGAAGATCACCACAGAACAAGGCTGCAGACAGCGCACTCTGTTTGTTTTCTTTATTTTATAAGTGCACAAAGTTTTGTTATTATGTGTACAAATAAAAGTAGACCCTTTACAGATTCGATTGATGTATTGCTCTTATCTGTACGATCAAAACTGAGTGTAATTTAAGTTCTTTTCGGTCTTATCAGGAGAAGATGCCTCATAACGTGTATACGCAGGGATCGACTCCAGAGGGTTAACAAGCCACCAATAGAAGGTGACCAATTACCAATACAGACCAACAGTAACCATTACAGTCTCCATTAAAACCAATACAATTCCCATTATAACCAGTAAAACCATTACAAATGATGTGATGGTGTCTATAGTTTTTTCAGCAGGGAATATTTACACAACTATCAATACTTTGTTGACCAATTACCAAACAATGCATAACTTTGTTCAGTCTGTGATGTAAAAAGGTCACATTAGCAATTAAAGAAAAAACACTTAAGCAAAACATGGTCAGGTCAAAAGTGGTCTGAATAATTTTTGGTCCCAATTTCTTTTATTAATTTTACTTGTAGTCCACTGTATGAAGAATTTTGGGGTAAAATCTGTCACAGTTTACTTTATTTTGCTATCATCACTTACATAAATGAAGTATAGTGTTCTGCACACACTAGTAAAAAAATATCAAAAATGATATCTGGTGTCTGTATAATTTTTGGTGTGACTGTATGTTAAATATCAGAAAAATATTAAAAAAAATAATTTTTCATATTGTAGAAAATATAGACTTATATAATTATATAATATGACATGCTATAAAAATATTTATATAAAACTGTACCTGAGATCAGTCTTTGTATCTCCACTCTTAAACTTTTTTACTGGAGGATCCATAGAACAATCACTCCTCACAGACACACAGCTGGACTCTGCTCCTGATCTCTTCTGATGAACTGAACTATAACAAAACAGATTTAATCCTTTATCATGATAATCATTTTAAAGGCTATTAATTATGTGTCATCAAAAATATATATATATATAATAAATTCTTCACTTTAACTTAAAAATCTCCAACACACAAAAACACGAAGGAGACTCCCATCATTGACTGTATGTTAAATATCAGATAAAAATATAAAAAAATAAGAATTTTCTCATATTGTAGAAAATATAGACTTATATAATTATATAATATGACATGCTATAAAAATATTTACATAAAAATGTACCTGAGATCAGTCTTTGTATCTCCACTCTTAAACAGTATTGGCAGATCCATAGACGCATCACTCCTCACAGACACACAGCTGGACTCTGCTTCTGATCTCTTCTGATGAACTGAACTATAACAAAACAGATGTTATAATCTTTTACGATCATTTTAAAGGCTATTAATTATGTGTCATCATATATATATATATATATATATATATATATAATTCTTTATTTTAACTTAAAAACCTCCAGACACAAAAACACGAAGGAGAGTCCCATCTCTCATCATTGAAGATGATTTAATACATTGTTTATTCAAAGTACCTGCATCCTGGAGAAAACTCTTGATCTGTGGATGTTTGTGTGTCCTCCATGATGAAACAGAATCTGATCTGCAGCACTGACTCTGAATAGAAATGACAAACAAACTCAATAATTGAGCTGAACGGATCCTGAGAGAAACAGATCATGAGAGCGGCGTTCACTCAGATACGCAATGTTTAGTCGTGTGTTAACAAATGATCAAATAAACCACACACAACGCCAAACACCAATCAAACCACCTTCATCTGCTTGAAAAAGAAAATATTAAACATACAAAACTAAACAACCTTCAGAGTAAATCTGAAAGCGGAAGTCACTGTAAAGCACTCAGCACTCTCCTTATTTACACGATTCACAAAATCCACCGCCTTTCTATGAAGCAGCTACACGAAAATCATGGTTTAGTTCCTATGAAACACTTTGATATTCCGTATAGAATAGATTCTGGCTGTTCTGTTTAAATGGAGAAACATTAACTATGAAAACATTTACTTTCACTTTTATTCGAGACACGAGAAACAATGATGGCGCAGCTGTAATTCTTAGGGAGCGTCTTTAAACTCCACACACAGCGAGAAAACACTTGCGATCTCAAATCATTCGTTCAAATAACGTACACGTTTTAGCATACAAAATCATTTTTTAAAAAATCTAGCATTTGTACGAAAAAAAAGAAGCAGAGTATATATCAAGCAGCAACCTCCCCGTCTTAATGAGCGTGCATGTGTTTCTATGGTAACAGTCCGCTTGCAAATACCGTAACTTCCACTGATCTATAATAGAGAGAGAGAGAGAGATCAGTGGTAACTACACAGAGATAAATACAGAGAGAGAGAGAGAGAGAGAGAGAGAGAGAGAGAGAGAGAGAGACCCATAGACCTCCCATGTTAAAATACACAATTTTACAGCAGGAAAAAACATTAGGTTACAGCTTGGTACAAAAAGTGGTTTTGGTGTATTTAGCTAATTTTGCCCTTCATGACAACTGTGAGGGGGTGATTTATTTTTCCACTCATCTGTTTAAATTATATTAAGCCTTAAAGTTCTGCATAATTAAGGGCGTGGCCACTTGAGTGACAGGTTGAGATCGCCGCTCTGCTCCACAAAAGACCATAACTCGTAGAGTGTAAAACTGACAAAAAATGGCTTTAAAGATTTTTATTTGTCCAAAATATTTAATTATAGTTAAGACACTGGAAATCTGGCAATTAGATGTTTTAATGAAAATAATGTCAAACTTGATTTTTTACCACCATTTTGAAGTTACTCTACTCTGCCTTTGCATTGTCTGCAAAAAGTGAGGATGTCACGCCAAGACAAAAGGCAGTAACTTCCACATTATATACAATATTTAGGTGCTGATCACCATTTACAGAATTATTATAGTAACATCTGTATAAAAATCTACACTGTAAAAAATGAATCATGGGTCTTGTAATTTTCATTAAAGAACTTAAGGTGATAATTAAAAATAATGTGTGGATTTTATTAAAGAAATTGTGATTCAGTGTTGCATATAAAATAATGAGGACTTTTTACTAATAAAACCAGTTTTCCTCATTTTTTTAAAGGAGACTTTTTTCAGTTTGGTGCTTGAATTGGGGAACTGATTAAACTAAAATAATTAATGAAAGAAGGCTGCCTATTTATTTTAAGAGAATTAGCTCAATTTTGCAGTTTTATTTTAGAGGTTATTGTTAGTTCCAGCATGCTTTGCATGTGCTGGAAATGGAGAGTTAATTTTGAAATTAAATGCTACTTTATGTTTTTGAGTGAAGGGGAAGCTTCTATTAACGGTTAATGTTCAGTTATGTTTGACATTTGTAAGAGTTTCTGTTACAGTGAAGTTTCCATTTCACAGTGCAATCGTTACCACTGTGCAGAAGAGTAGAGCTTGTGGTTATGGATACCACTCCTCGAAGGCATTGTGCCTTTTTTAATGAGCAGTAGCTTTGCTAGTGCAAGTGCAGTACTTTCCAGCATTTCCCAAGTAGTTTCCTACTTGAGCTGATTGGCTGTATACAGTCTTGTTAATGTATAAAATAACAGAATACAAACAGACCTCATTTAAAATCACAGACTTTGGAGAATAAACTTAAAACAAATGAGCACATTTCCCTAATTATATTAAATTTGTTGTGTCATAGATTAATTTAGGAGATTTCACATGATTTATTCAGGTAGATTCCATTATAAAATCAAGCCTGAAAAACTACTCAAAAATATTATATGTAATATTGTTACCTTAATTTTTTTAAGTAAATAGCTCATTAGATTTTTTACAGTGTAGTAATCATTGGTGATTGGTCTATAACATATAGTATTGTGTTTTCTTTATTTTATTTATTTTTTTCTGACTGTAAACACCAGACAGAAAGTTAATCGTGAGTGGATACCGTTTTACAACCAATTTACAATGGTACTTTTACTTGAGTAGAATATTTTTTTTTGTACTCTTTCCACCTCTGCAAAACCTCTTGCTAAAATGGCAAAGCTTCATTTTAACCACAATGCAACGATGCAGTTATGTAGCTTACCTCTACATGCTTGCGAAGGGTTTTGATGTCTTGTTGAGTTTTATAAGCTGCTAGTTTGGTCTTCCCTAGGCAAGCACAGCTTACACTGCATAATAAAGCATAAATATGGCCAGGGGTTCACTTCATTCCTTCGAGTTCAACTTCGATTATGACGGGGTTTTCGTTTTCAGCTGTGTCTGCACCACTAAACGCCTGTTTTGTGCGTCTGCATCTCTCTTGTGATTTTTACCGCCAGTTTGCCCTCCTGCCCATTATTTACTGACGACATAGTTTCCAGGGAGGGATTTTTATTTTTTAATTTTTTTTTACTCAGTAATTATTGTGTTTTAAAATGTAGCGAAGTACAATACTTCAAACAATATACACTAAGTAAAAGTAAAATTACAGATTTTAAAAATTACTGTAAAAAGTAGAAGTACACAAAAAAGCTACTCAATTACAGTAACGCGAGTCAATGTAATTCGTTTACTTTCCACCTCTGTATATATATTTGATGACACATAATTAATAACGTTTTTAAAATGATTATCGTCATAAAGAATTAAATCTGTTTTGTTATAGATTATATCATCAGAAGAGATCAGGAGCAGAGTCCAGCTGTGGTGTCTGTGAGGAGTGACCGGTCTATGGGTCGTGAAATAGAGTTTGGATTGCCGTGTCCAGTAAAAAAGTTTAAGAGTGGAGATACAAAGACCTGATCTCAGGTACAGTTTTATATAAATATTTTATAGCATGTCATATTATATAATTATATAAGTCTATTTTTTTACTACAATATGAGAAATTCTTCTTTTTTTATATCTTTATCTGGTATTTAACATACAGTCAGTGATGGAAGTCTCCTTCGTGTTTTTGTGTTGGAGATTTTTTTCAGTTAAAATTAAGAATTTATTATTTTAAAAAATATATATATATATATTTGATGACACATAATTAATAAGCCTGTTAAAATAATTATCATCATAAAGGATTAAATCTGTTTTGTTATAGTTCACTTCATCAGAAGAGATCAGGAGCAGAGCCCAGCTGTGTGTCTGTGAGGAGTGATGCGTCTATGGATCATCCAATATACTTTAAGAGTGGAGATACAAAGACTAATCTCAGGTACAGTTTTATATAAAATATTTTTATAGCATGTCATATTATATAATTATATAAGTCTATATTTTCTACAATATGAGAATTTCATATTTCTTACTCCAAGTGTAACAATATACACTATACCCTTCAAAAGCTTGGAGTCGGTGTATATAGAAATTAAAACTTCTATTTAGCACAGACGTGATGATAAATAAAAACTATTAATACGATAAATGTTACAAACAATGCTGTTCTTTCAATTTTTATCAAAAAAAAAAAACGTAAAAAAAAATTTCTCAGCTCTTTTCAACATTAATAACATAATAATAACAATAAATGTTTTTTTTTTTTGAGTAGAAAATCAGAATATTAGAATGATTTTTGAAGGATTGTGTGACAGGAGTAATGATGCAAAAAATTCAGCTTTGAAAGTCAGCTTTGATTGTTCCCTAATAAACTGTTTAATTAAATATATTCTAAATAAACTACAAACCTAAAAATATACATTTATTTTGTCCTCACATTCTTTCTTGTAACTCTTCCCTCTCAGTCACACCTGGCTGAAAGGCTCATTATGTGGGTCTTTGTCTTCTCAGGTGTGAATCACACTAATATTCATGATAGTTGACGTCTACTCGATTATGCCCTTTTGAAACATAAAATGTCTTAGAAAAGTTTAAATCAAATCTATGTTTTTCTGAGTGAGTAAACAAGATGATTTTCACATCATTTTGAAGCAAAAATTCTAGGCTACAAGCACCAGGTTTGGACAGTCCTTGTGAACAAATGTTCTGTATGTGTTTTTATGACCTTATTTCAGTGACTTCAAAATTTAACCACGCATAACACGTTTTGTTTCCCTCAAAA
>NW_024873226.1:0-4707 GCF_018340385.1 Cyprinus carpio | reverse complement strand
AGCAACCCAAAGCATAGAGGATATCTTTAAATCTGAATGTCATACAAGCCATAAGGGTGGGTTTTCTAAGCATTCACACTGGGCAAGCAGCCTTTTGGGAGGTATCTACATTGCAGCTGGCTAAGGCCACTCCCTAGCACATGAGCAAACAGAGTACCCTAGCAACCGTTTTTCAGACCATATCGCTGGCATCAACACATCGTACAGACTGGGGTGTTGTTTTCATTTGCCGAAGCAGCCGTTGGAGAATCATCACTGGCAGCTGTCAGCCCCTCCCTACAACCAAACAGGTACCTAGCAACCCATTTAGTAACGTATTTATTCTTTTACACCGAAAATCGTACAGACATGGGGTGTTGGTTTATATTGGCAAGCAGCCTTTGAGTATCATCATTGGCAGATGCGCAAGGCACTCCCTGTAGGCAACCAAAACAGAGTACCCTAGCAACCGTTTTGGAAGACCTATATCTCTGCCTCAGAACATCGTACAGACATGGGGGTTTGTTAACATTGGCAAGCAGCCTTTGGAGAATCATCACTGGCAGCTGTCAGGCCACTCCCTAGCAACCAAACAGAGTACCCTAGCAACCATTTAGTAAGTATTGTATCTTTACAACCGAAAATCAGTACAGACATGGGGGGGTGGTTTTATAATTGGCAGCAGCCTTTGAGTATCATCATTGTCAGATGCCAAGCCACTCCCTAGCAACCAAACAGAGTACCCTAGCAAACCGTTTTTCAAGATCTATATCTCTGCATCAGAACATCGTACAGACAGGAACAGTTGGTTGGCTTTTTTGACATACATGCTAGCCAAAAACTGGAATTCCAACTACCCTAGCAACCGTCCCTGCTAGTCATGCTAGAACAGTGAATAGCTACATTCTAATAGTGATTAGCTAAGCGCTCAAATTGGCTAACAACATGCTATGACCACTCTATATAAACTTCATAGTGACCATATGTGAAAACTACCAACCACCTAGTAACAGCATAGCAACTACCCCGTTACCATAGCAACCGCCTAGCAACCACCCAGAGCACCCTAGCAACCGCCTAAGCAACACATTAGCAAACCCCTAAAGTACCTTAGCAACTGCCTACAAACCAACTAAAAACCACCCTTAATTTTTATATAACCTTTGACTTGTTACCAAATCAATACCCTAGCAACCGCCTAGCAACACCTTAGCAACCACCCCCAAAAGCACAACTGCCTAGCAACCACCCAGGTTACCATAGCAACCGCCTAGCAACCACCACCTAGCAACCACCTTAGCAACCACCCCCCCAACCGCCTTAAGCAACAACCTTAGCAACCCACCCCTAAATAGCCCTAGAACCACCCAGAACTACCAACAATAGCAACTGCCTAGCAGAACCACCAAGCAAAAAGAACCCCGTAGCAAACCGCCTAGCAACACCTTAGCAAACCACCCCAAGTACCTTAGCAACTACACGAGCTTAGCAACCACCCCAAGTACCATAGCAACCCCCCTAGCAACCACCAAGAACACCCTAGCAACCGCCTAGCAACACCTTAGCCAACCACCCCAAGTACACTTAGCACCTTAGCAACCACCCCAGGTTACCATAGCAACCACCTAGCAACCACCCAAGAACACCCTAGCAACCGCCTAGCAACACCTTAGCAACCACCCGTAAACAACCTGCAAACCCTTAGCAACCTTAGCAACCACCCCAACCACCTTAGCAACCCTAGCAACCACCTAGCAAGCAGCACCCACAGCAACCAGAAAAACCCCCTAGCAACCGCCTAGCAACACCTTAGCAACCACCCCAAGTAACTTAGCAACCACCTAGCAACCACCTAGCAAACCAGCACCCAGGGTACCCAGCAACCAAACCTAGGCAACCGCCTAAAAACACCTTAGCAACCGAAGCGCCGAGTTTTGCCACTGCAAGCACCACTCACATTTTCTTCAGGAAATGTACATTCTAGTTTTACTATTACTATTCGCCCTGAAAAACTTTTGGCGCGCTACTCCTCCTGCACCGTTTGTCGTAGACCCATGAATGAGGTGTCAAATCATGCGGCTTATTGAGGAGAGGTGTGCTATGACTTTTCTAAGCAATCGGATGTACAATATTCGTACAGCGGGTGAAAAAAATGTGTGAAAATATCCCATAGACTTAACATTGGAAAAATTATCTGACATCATATCTTTGGATCAGAAAGGCCTAGAGGCTTGGGAGTGGGCTTATTTGACTCGGCCTATCAAGCAGTCCATATGTAAAGTGACATAAACTACTTTATAGCCACGCCCTAGCAACCACTTTAAGCACCCAGCAACTGTTTAACAACATTTAAAAGCTGTATCTCTCAGGCAAAACAACAATATAGAAACACTGGTTCTTGCGTTTTTGGATTCAGGTTGGCAAATAGTCCTTCTAAAAATCCACCTCATATACTATACAGCCACACCATAGCAAACCATTTTCAGTACCTTAGCAACCATAAAGCAATATAAGCTACTTATATCTCGGCTCCACAACATTACACAGACATCATGGATGGCTGCAGGGCCGAGTTTTGCCACTGCAAGCACCACTCACATTTTTCTTCAGGAAATGTACATTCTAGTGTTACTATTACTATTCGCCCTGAAAAACTTTTGGCGCGCTACTTCTCCCGCACCATTTGTCGTAGACCCATGAATGAGGTGTCAAATCTTACGGCTTATTGGGGAGAGGTGTGCTATGACTTTTCTAAGTAATTGGATGTACGATAACCGTACAGCAGGCGAACAAAATGTGTGAAAATGTCCCATAGACTTAACACTGGAAAAAATTATCTGACATCATATCTTTGGATCAGAAAGGCCTAGAGGCTTGGAGGGGAGTGGGCTCTTTGACTCGGCCTATCAAGCAGTCCATAAGTACTGTGACATAACTACTTTATAGCCACGCCCTAGTAACCACTTTAAGCACCTAGCAACTGTTTAACAACATTTAAAAGCTGTATCTCAGCAAAATATCAATACAGAATCACTAGTCTTTAAATATCACCACACAAACTATAAAATAGTCTTTAAATATCACCCCATAAACTATATAGCCACACCATAGCAACCATTTTCATTACCTTAGCAACCATAAAGCAATATAAACTACTTATATCTCGGCTCCACAACTTCACACAGACATCATGGGTGGCTACAGGGCCGAGTTTTGCCACTGCAAGCACCACTCACATTTTCTTCAGGAAATGTACATTCTAGTTAGTGGTGCTTGCCGAGGGCAAAGCATCACTAGTACTATCTCACATACTACTTGTATCTCTTATTATTATGTTTCTTCTTATAGATCGCTTCCGTACAAATTTCGGCGCGTAACTAGTCCCGCAGTTTTTGTCACAGAACCCGCAAAAGAGGCGTCAAATCGTGCGGCCTATTCGGGAGTGGTGTGCTATGACTTTTATTTTTTTTTTTAATTAATCGAAAGAACCAGTGCGGGCGTACGATGTTCGAGGGCGTACGATCACGTACACGGTGCGAAATATCGCCCGAAAAATCGCATAGACAATTCATTGCGGCCAACTTTGACGGATCGTAGCTCCGAGAGAGAATTCGCGCAGAAACATGTGAATCACCACATTTGGAGAGGCTATCAGGCTGTGCGAGAACATACCCCGCAGTGGGGTATAAAGTTGTACCCCTGGGGCGCAAGAGCCCCCCAAAGTTGCCCCACATAGACATACTATCTGGTGAGGGATCGCCCCATGAATGCACAGGCCAGCGCGTTTTTCCTACTATGGTACTTTACCTAGGAGTTTTGCATTGAACATAACTCTGGATCACAATGTCATAGAGACATGGGGGTGGCCTCATTTTAATCAGGCAGCCAATCAGTCTGTCAGGCTTATTGTGTGACCGCAGTCAAGCCACGCCCTAGCAACCATTTACGGCCCCTTAGTAACAAGCTCCATAGACTTCCATTGAAAAAGATCAAATTAATATCTTTGAATATAAGTGTCATAGAAACATGAGGGTGGGCTCGTTTGACTCGTGGCACAGTAGGCCGAGGCCCTCACGCTCTACATTCAAGACTTTTTCATAGCCAGGCCCTATCACCCTATAGTATAGACGGGAAGCCACCCAGGTAGGGCCCCCCATGTAGTTGAAAGGATGATCGACAAACACTAGAAACACCCTACAGCATCGGGTTGGTTTATATCATTCATCACTGGCAAGCCTCATTCAACGCGTAATCATCACTGGCAAGCTTGTCAGCCACTCCATAAGCAACCAAACAGAGTACCCTAGCAACCGGTTTGCAAGACCTATCTCTCTGCATCAAAACATCGTACAGACATGGGGAGTTTGGCTGCTATATTGTCAAGCATCCTTTGAGAGTATCATCATTGGGAGACTGCCAAGGCCAACTCCCCTAGCAACCAAACAGAGTACCCTAGCAACCATTTTGCAAGATCCTCATATCTCTGCCAGTCAGCAACAACTCGTACCGCACATGGTGGATTGGTTTATTTTGGAGAGCCAGCCTTTGGAGTATCCGCGATGACAGCTGCCGCGCCACTCCAATAGCACAAACCGAACAGAGGACCCTCGCATCCATCCTGCAGACATATGCTCTGAATCAGAACTTCACGTAAAACAAGGCGGTTGTCTTGTTTTTGACTCATGCTAGCAAACTGGAATTCCTCAACATGCCAGTCATGCTAGCAGT